>NC_056748.1:1015984854-1016094854 GCF_019279795.1 Protopterus annectens | reverse complement strand
GACTTGAGTTGCATGCATGAGCTTGGGAAGAGAATCAGCAGAGCAGATGATGGTCAAGTTGTCACCATATTGGACTAGTTTAGTGTTTGGAATACAATGGTGAAAATCGTTAATGAAGATATTAAATAGTAAAGGACCCAGGACAGAACCTTGGGAGACACCTGTCAGAGCATCAAGGTAGGAAAAGGTACAGTTGTTCCACTTTACAGCCTACTGTCTATTTGAGAGGTAACTGGAGAACCAATTGATGGAAGAGGAGGAAAGATTGAGTTGAGATAGTCTGGACAAAAGTAAGGTATGGGAAATGATAGCCTTAGATAAGTCTAGTAGGAGGGTAGATACAGTATTTCCAGGGTTGCAAGCATGGTTGATGTTATCGAGGAAGGATAGAAGGGCTGTGGTGGTACTGTGTGTGGGTCTGAATCCATGCTGAGTTGGAGTCAGTAAGTGGTTGTCTAGGAGGTAGGATAAAAATTGCTGGTGAATACACTTCTCATGAATTTTTGAGATGGGGAGAGAATGGCTATGGGGCAGAAATTGGAGATATTGGTGGTGTTGCTGCATTTATGCAATGGAATGATAAATGCTTTTTTCCAGAGGAGGGGTACATAAGATACTTGGATGGAATGATTAATTAGAATACAGATAGGTAGAGTGATGCCATTGGCAGCTAACTTGAGGAAGTTAGATGGCAAGTTGTCTGGGGCATTTGAGCAAGATTTTAATTTTTGGAGGAGTTTTTTATAGTGTTGAATGGGTTTAAGGGTGAAGCGAAGGGGGGCATTTGTGGCAGCATGAGAGGAAATGTTTGTGAGAGAAGTGGATGGAGCTAATAGATTGTTATGGAAAGATGTAGTGAGCTTGGCTATAGAGTCCATGAAGAAGGAGTTAAATTTGGAGGCTATGATATGATCTGGACAGCTAGGGTCAGGGCAAGGATCGACTTTTCTGCCTGGACTTAGGAGTGTAGAGATGCTACTCCAGAATTTTGCAGGCTGGATTTGTGATTGTTCTGAAGCTTAGCAGAGTAAGATTTGCAGACAGAACCAGTTTGTTTTTTAACTTTATTACGGAGTTGTTTGAATTCATTATGGAAGCTAGGTATCTTGAACTTTTGGTAGAGTTTCCATGATTTATCACGGGTTTACATGAGGGATAGTGTTTCTTTGGAAAGCCAGGGGACAGTTTTGGATTTCACTCTTTTGGTTCTAGGGGGAGCAAAGTTGTTTAGTAGGTTGATTAATGAAGTATTAAAGTAAGTAACTGTATTATCGAGTGGAAGGGTTTTTAAAGGGTTCCAGTTTATCTTTTTCAAGCAGTCTGAGAAGGATTGAGGTGTGAAGTTAGTGAGATTGTGGTTTGAAATGTAATTATGCTGTAAGTGTAGAGAGGAAGGTGAGTGATGTACAAAGGCAGGAAAGTGATCACTGAGGGAATCGGGTAAGGTGCCACTATCAGAGATTTTGTTGGGATGGGAAACTAATATCCAGTCTAGGATGCTACCTGAGGAGATATGCTTGTTAGGTCTGGTGGGAGAATTAATTAATTGAGAGAAATTGTAAAGGTTTAAGTTCTGTGGGTGTTGACTGAGAGGATAGCAGTCCAGTTGATATTAACATCTCCTAGGATAATTGTTTCATTATTTATATTAGAAGAGAACCAAGAGAGGATATCATCAAGTATGGGGATGTTATTTCCAGGTAGGATGTATATGGCAGCTATAACTATGTTTTTGTGGTCACTGATTTTTTAGGAGGACTAAGGTTATTTCAGCCGTAGAGAATGTGGGTATAGTGTTGTGTATGGAGTCACTGTTAGACAGGAAGAAAAAAGTAGGGCTACTTCACCTCCTTTCTTTTGTATTCTGTCATTTCTTATGATTCTATAGGTGGGAGGGGTGATTTCAGAGTCTTTTAGATGGGGTTTCAGCCCTGTTTCAGAGATTGATACAGTGTCAGGCATGGAAACTGGGTAGTTTGCTACAAAGGCTTTGGGCATTGATAGTAGTGAAAAGAAGAGACTTGTGGAAAGAGGGTGATGGGGTAGCAGTTAAGTTAGTTTTCTGATGGCAGGGGGACCAGGGTTTGGATGTATATCCCTGGACAAAAAGCTTGAGATAAGTTCAAGAAGGGGGGAGAAATGATTTTAGAGACACTAGAATTTGGGCTCATGGGATAAGGACTTTTGAGGATGGGGAGTATGTAAGAGGTGGGTAGTAGTCTTCTGTTGAAGAGGAGTGAATGATTAGAGGGGAAGAGGGGAGGGGAAATGAAGCCAGAGTAGTAGGGTTCTTTTTTGGAGTGAGTAGAGGTTATGTGGTAGGAGGGGGAGTGAGTGAGTTCAGGGAGGCAGATAAGGTAGAGCAGAAGGAAGAGGGAGGAGAGAAGAGGTATTGAGAGTACTGACTTTGGCAGTATAGTGTACATAATTAATGTAGTGAAGTGTGGAGGTATGGTGTGCCCTAAGGGAAGCTGTTATATGTGATTAGGTGGGCTATTTTTATTTATTTATTTTATTTATTTGACATTTGTTAACCGGGTTAGTTTGACTGGGCATGTACCCTTTTTCAGCGGAGGCCCGGGGGGAAAAGCCCCAAAAAATAACATTATACAGAATAATACAAATTTAAACAATAAAAACAAAAAAAAATAGCTACAGAGTAACAAGTCAAGCAGGTTATCCATAAGCAGAGCATATATAACATAACAAATATAAGCGTTAACAAATTGTACTAGAAAGTGCTTTAAGGACAAAAACTGAAACAGGCAAGAAATTTGAAATGAAAAGATTGAATATGTGTTATGGGAAATTGTGAAAAATTAAACAAAGATAGTATAGTGCTAAGAAAATGGGTTACAGTTAAAAAGGAGAGTAAAGGAAAGCAAAGATGAAGGAGAAGAGGGAATTGTAAATAAGAGAAGACATAAAATAAAATAATGTAAGGAGTGAGTTACTCAAGCTAGTTCTAGGTGTTGTAGAGAGGGTGTCTGAAAAGAGAGAAGCGAGGAGGAATAATTACTTTGAGGGAGAAGAAAAAGTTAATGGAGAGGTGGGAGGGATAATGTTGATAGGCTGGGGTAGGCTAGGGAGTGTCTATGTGAGTATAAATGTGGGAGTAGTGAAGGCAGGTGGGAATTGGGGGCAGGGTAGGGGAGTGGAGTCAGCCCGGATGGCAGAGCAGAGAAGGAGAAATGGGTGTAAGAGAAATTCAACAAAAACTATCAGTGAGGATACAGCCACTGTGACATACACTAGGCTGCAGCCAGGTACCAGGTAAGTGAAATAACAAGTGAAAAGCAGGGGCTTCTTTTCAGAGACTGTGGCTAAAACAAGCCAATAAAGCAACAGAAAGGGTAATAATTATACTTAGAAAAGGTAAAGCAGTGCGGCAGGACAGGAATGTAGAAACAATGTGCTATGTGCTGCCATTTAGTGGTAAATTGTGAGAAATCCTATTGAGAGAAATTCAGGTGAAGGGGGAAAAGAGGTTTTGGGGGGAGGGAAGGTCCGGGAGTAGGAGACTGCTTTAGGATTGCTAGTGTACACACCGTAGGCAAAATACTTATGATATGTAGAAAAACACCCTGGCAAAAACAGAAAAACTTTGAGAATGTACACGCAATACACTCTTAGTAGAGAGTAGGTAGGTAGACCAAGGTAGTTTGTTTGTTTCTGGTGCATGTCCTTTAAGGAGAAGCACTGGTCTGGCCACAGAAGTGTAGATGTGGGGGGGGGGTACACACCCGCATTTAATATGCACGTGCAAGCTGTAATGAGAGAAAGAATGTGTTACAAAAGAAAGATACAGTATAAAGCCTAGAGCAACAGAGTGGGGAGGGATCAGGACTGGTCATACAAAACTAGAGATTAGTGTTTCCAAAAAACAATAGCTCTACAGAAGATATAACACAGTGCAAAGTATAATATGACTATACATTCTACAGAGGAAAGGCATACTTGGTAAATACAATCAGTTTTATACAGTCTACCCTGGAACAGACAATTTGTGTGAGATTAAGTGGATACACTTAGAACACGTGGTGTAAGCATGAGTCAATCAAAGACATACAGACAAACCTCAATTTTGCATCATATAATAGACCACAACCACTGAGTGTTGCTAACAGTATCACATTTGCAGACTGTTTTATATATATATATATATATATATATATATATATATATATATATATATATATATATATATATATATATATATATATATATATATATATATATGTGTATATATTTATATATATATATATATATATATATATATATATATATATGTATGTATGTGTGTGTGTGTGTATACATCTCTAGATTTATTTAACCTCTCCCGCCATCTAGAACATCACTGTGTTACATTACCGAAGGCCAACTCTTTCCCAGTAACAACACAACCCACTCATTCTTTCCTCAGTTACATTTGGAAATCTTGAATAAAAGCTTCTGCCCATCCCTAAGAAGAAATTGTAAATCAAAATACTCCCACACACACCCAAAAGTCACAACAGTGGTGCATTCTAACCTACAGCACCTTTTTTATATACTTCCAGTTAACACCATAGATCTTTATGGCATCCAGAACTTTCTTGGGTCTGACTTTTTACTTAAGTGATTTACTAGTTTATAATAGGCAGAATTAGAAAAGGCAAGTATTTATTAATAAAATGACACTAAGATTCTTAAGCTAGGATGTCCTGCAGTAGAACAGCCTTCATTATATTATATATTTTTTTATTCATTTTTCAGAAAATGCTGTGGAGTGGAAGGATATGTACATGCTGCAACAGATGCAGCATTCCACACCACATAGGTATTAATGAATTAACACTAATCAGACCCCATTTCAGACTCACACTCAGAAATAAAAAAGCTTCAGCAAAATTATTGCTGCTAATTGGAACCACCTTCCCACAGATCATAGTCTGATTAGAGACTATTTCCCTTTTCAGCAAAAAGCTAGTAGAACATCTTAAAATACCATACAGTTGAACTTTTTTTAATAAGGGCTAATCTTCACCTCATCTCATTCATATAACAAGGTCTCTGTTAAATCCCTTTTGTAGATATAAAGTTACACTACCTTCAACTGCCCCCACAAAGGCGGTTATGATACTAACAAATTACAAAATGTTAATGCTGCCTCTGTGCAATTTTGTGATTATATTATATAACATACAACAAGTATACTGACTTATTGCATAACAACGACTTTCTATACCTAGGATTTTCTTTATGTACATTAGTCTCACTTCTGTAACTGAATGTCTCTCATTCCTGCTTTGTTTTGTAACTGTGTATTTGCACTTGAGACATGGCCGAAAAAGATTCACAGACCAATCCATCCTCCTGGTCAACAAAGTAAAAATAAAGTTTTAGTCATATGACAGATGATTCTGATAAAATAATGTTGCTTGTCTGTAGATACGTGTAGATACGTACAATATTTAGAGAATGTACCTATGCTGTAACAATATTTGTACACAAGTCTTGTGCTTGGGTGGAAAAAAGCTCTTGTACAGAATATATCTCTGTCACGTATTGAGAGGAAACAGTTTGTATACGGGGCTATGGCTGCCGTTGGGTAAGCACTACACTATATCACCTTTTTAGAAGGGAAACAGCATACACTGCGGTGGTGGTGCTGCGGTAGCGTTGTTGCCTCACAGTTAGACGTTGCCCGTTCGATTCTCAGAGTGTCTTCTGTGTGGCGACATGCGTGAATGGGCGTTCCTTCGTTGAAGGTTGTGCGTAAGGCCCGGCAAGCCAGCACGTAAAAATCTACTGCCAATCATTAGCGGACCGGAGTTCCGCTGTGGTGACCCGTAATCGGGAAAAGCCGAAAGACACAACAGAAGGGAAACAGCATCTATTTGCCCTCTGATAGTGAATGCTACGCAAGAGTTCTAACACTATTTACTCTTGCTAGACTGTTCTGTTAGCCAATCTGATGCTGTATTTGCACTAATTATACATAATTTACTCAGGGTGTCATATAATACTGAATTACATGCAGTGGCAGACTGCTGACTTCATTATTTCACAAATCAAAAGATGCTTTAGAAATCTATGCTAAACAGCAAATATTTATTTTGTTGTGCTATAAATAGGCAGCTGAGTGTGGAAACAGATAAACCAAATTAAGCAAGACATAAACGCATTTAGTTGGATGTTATGAAGGGTGTTGTCTATAGGAAGGAGTGTCAGAAAACACAGCATTGTAATAAAAGAAATAATTTAAATATGGCATTAAAATACATCACTGATAATTGAGTGTGAAAATATTCTAGAAATAGAATGTGTTAGATTTTGTGGAAACAATGTTGTAATTTTATATTAGTTAAGGAGTGTTTTGTGTTGAATACTTTTATTCTATAAGGCCAGTAAAATAGCTCAGGTTAAAAACAAAAATGTTTGGGGGAGTAGAATACCTTCTGTTCTCGTCAGCTTTCATCCACCACACCACTACTGCAAAGTCAACAATTAATCAAATACTTCAGTGATACAGCCCAAGGAAAGAAAAATAATTTCTCTAAACATGTGGCAGGCCTAATCTGTTTACACAACCTTTGCAAACTACAGTCGCCTGTCAAGTGGTTGATATCCATGATTGCTTGAAATGTCCAATAGTACAAATTGATATGCTCAGCCTCTGGTTCCTCACCGAAAGGGGTAGCATTAATATCTGCACCGATTAGAAAATGTGTAGTGGTGCTGAAAGCGATAGCCAGTTCAGAATCAGAAAGGTAGATGTCATGACACTTACTTACAATGAACATAAGAACTAATGGTAAGATCAGTCTATAACCCAATGTTATAGGTTATTTCAAGCATATTAAAGGGAAAATGGCAAGGCTTAAAATGACCGACAAAGACAATTAGCTTACTACTTGACTATGAAGTTATGAACCTATAATGCTGTACATAGCAAAAGAAGAGAAAAATGCTGCAGCTTCATCTTGTCGTCTTGGGTATGATTTCAAGAGTTTATAGTTGTAAACTGAGTGACTCTTAAGTTATTTAGCTAAACAGTGCTTCTATGCCACCTTGAAAAGGGACACTTGTGTTCAGTAGACTTATCCAGTTAAGAAATAAAAAAAAAACAAATAGGAAGTACCACAGATGGAAGGCCTGCTTTTTCATCAGATTTTATTTCCTTTATAATGGGAAGCGGTGCACTATAGTATAACAACTAAGTATGACCAGCAAATACATAAATGCACCAAAGTGTGTGCAGGGAGCACCTTTTGTAGATCATGACATTCACCATAATACATTTCCAGCTTTTATTATTTTCTTTAAGGATTGCACAGACTAAGGATGCAGATCCTGCAGGAAGATGTCTGATTGATTTGTTCTTATATAACATGAAGTACAAAGGAGGTAGGAGCAGAAGAGAGTCTAAAACTATTTGGATTTGATGACAGAGCAATAATAAAACATGAAGAAATGCCAACAAAACTCAGTAAAGAATATTTTAGAAGACTACAATTAATACTGAAAACAGTCCTAACATCTAGAAACAAAGTCCAAGCTATAAAACAATTTGCTCTTCCTGTTCTAACTTACAGTTTTGGGGTAATTGACTGGCCCCAAAAGGTATTGGATCAGCTGGATAGGAAAACAAGAAAAATGCTTCATTCTTATCAGATGATTTATAAAAATCAGTGCATACCAAGACTATGTATCCCTCGTTCTGAAGGAGGTATGGTCCTCCTTGAAATTGATTACATGCATAGATCTGCAATCATAGGACTGCATGCATATCTGCTGACCTCATCAGATCCAAACAAAATGAACGTTTTGAAATATGAAGAGAACAAATTTAAGATGAATTTCCTGCTTAGTTTAGCAGAGCATACTGGTGTCAAGCAGGAATGGAAACCATACCAGAAGTAGACAGAAATCAGGCAGCTGCTGAATGTGCCAAAAACGAAAGAATATAAGGCGAAGTGTGGAAAAGGCATACATTAAGTTGCAATTACAGAAAACTTCTGGAACAACCTCATGCTAATCTGGATCTGACCAAAAGATGAAAAGTTAATATTGGTGGCCCAGAACAGTGGACTACATAGACATTGGTTTACAAAGTCCATTGCAGATGTTGGAGAAACAGACAAATGCAGGTTCTGTAATACAGAAGTGGAAACAGTCACCCATCTTGCTGCTGGGTGTGGCACACTACTGGCAGAGGGCCTATATACTTGAAAGACATAATAATGTGCAAAAACTGTTACATTGAGGATTGTGCAAACATGACCCACAAAGCATTATAGATGATGACATTGATATCACATGGCATCACCCATTGCCAGCAGTTCAAAAATAGATGCTAGAAAATCAGATGCAGCAATTCATGAAAAGAAGACAAAAGTAGCATTAATCACTGAAATTGCTACAACCAGTGATTAAAGTGTTTCTTGTGTACATAGAGACACAAAGTCATAAAATACCAGGATTTGCAGGCAGAAAGGAGGGCAATGTGGAAGAAAGATACCCATAAAGTTCCCATAGTAGTAACAGCAATGAGTGTCTTAAAAAAGAATTTACGGTCTTATTTAGATATGCTACTGATACTTGTAACTCCATATGAATTGCAGAAGTAGTCAGTTCTGGGCACATTGCGGGTGCTGCGAAGAGCACTTTTGGCTAACATCAAAGAATGAAATAATTCTAATTTCATGATCTTTAATCAAACTTTGACTTAGGAATGGTGGTACTCATTTGCTTGTCACTTAGCTGTCAGTCTCAACAAGTATGTGTCCATCTATTTAGTCATATATTCATCCAGCCATTCCATTCCTCAGTCTATCTATCATGGGTTCACCATAACCAACCAAAACATCCATTTACTCATTTCTCATTATCTTTTTTAGTTAATCCAGACACAAGGGGAGACAGAGCCAATGCTAGCAAGTAGTGGGCATAAAGAAGAGACCCAGCCTTGGACAAGATCTTAATGTGTTACAGATACACTCACAAACAAATATATGCACACATACACACCGACATTTAATTTAGAGAATCAGCAGCTCTCCAGTCAACACGTCTTAGAGAGAGAGAGGAAGAAAGTAAAGACACTGGCTAAATCCATTTCAACAAAGAGAAACAAAGGGAAAACGCAGACTCCACATAGAAGGTACCCCAAGTGTTGTGAAGAAGCAAAGCTTACCACTGCAGCTCTGTAATGCTCATCTAAAAAAGACACCTAAGGAAATTCTTCTTTCACTGAGAGAAATGTGCTGATGTGTCCATAGTGCAAAAGGTCTACTAAGAGGTGAACTTATTGTGAAGGGAATTTCTGACTGAGGCAAAGTATTCAACAACTCTCCAAAGCGCACATCAGTAGACACACACACACACACACACACACACACACACACACAGACACAGACACAGACACAGACACAGACACAGACACAGACACAGACACAGACACAGACACAGACACACACACAGACACAGACACACACACACACACACACACACACACACACACACACACACACACACACACACACACACACACACAGACACACACACACGTGCGTGCACACACGTGCACACACACACACACACACACACACACACACACACACACACACACAGACACAGACACAGACACAGACACAGACACAGACACAGACACAGACACACACACACACACGTGCATGCACACACGTGCACACACACACGCACAGACACACACACACACACACACACACACACACACACACACACACACACACACACACACACACACACACAAACACACTGCATATACTATATTGAGGTCATAATGCATTCATTAAGGTTGTATTTGGTCACTTTGCCATTTCCCTTTTCATTACAGTTCAAAAAATCTCTGCAAAAATGAGATTTACTTAACTGAAAACAGTAAAAAAAAGCAACACGAAGGTAAACTAGATCTGTAACAAAATACGCACAAAGCAAACCAAAAATACAGACCCTGGAAACGTTCAATAAAAGTAAAAGTAAAAAGTTTTAATGTTCCACAAAGCTTTCGGCTATAACTACTCTTCTTCAGTGTAATAACAAACCAATGAACAGTCAGTGTAAAGACTAGAATATATACATAATTAACAAAATCACATGACACAGCCACAAATAGAATCAAATAACCAACATAATCAAGAGTATTCACAAGTACAGTTTAAAAATGTATACAAAAAAAATCATACTAAAAAGGGAGAAATGCATTTAAAAATAAAAATATGCACATATGAGAAATACATATACTGTATATATATTGAAAATGCATATGCAGTATAAACTAATGTAAACTACCCTGTTTCTTTTTTAGTATAGGTTTTATACTAGCTTTAGCATTAATTCCTGGTTCAAAGTCAGCTGACAAATGTGTAATCCAATTATATTTTGAGACCTCTAATTTATTATTCAGGTCTCCACCTCTCATGCTCCTTGAAATAATCTCTGTAACCCCAAACCTAAACTTGTGGTCTTTCCCTCTTTCTAAAATGTTTTACTTTTACTTTTATTGAGCGTTTCCAGAGTCTGTATTTTTGGATTGATTTACTTAATTGACCAATAGAGCAGAGCCCAGTGTTCCCTTTTTATATATTTTTTTAGAAGATAACCATTTGAAATGAGGCTGAATGACTGAAAATACATTTTTACATATATCATGTCTGAGATTGCTGACCTTTGGAATATTTCCCTTTCTCTGAGGTATGGTGATCTTGGACATGGTATATAAAAGTCAGGATGTTGGGAGCTTGCTCCCTACATTGAGAGGTGTAGGGATCTTGCCCTCTGCAAAATAAATAAATAAATAAATAAATAAATAAATAAATAAATAATATATTTGTAAGCGGACAGGTGATCCGCTGTGGCGATCCCTAACCAGGAAAAGCCGAAAGAAGAAGAAGATTCAGACTTCCGTTGTGTTTTTGGTCTTTTTTATAACATTTCAGCATTTCATTAGGGATCCTTTTTGGAAATATACTCATTAATGCCTCATTTAAGATGGAAGTCTTGCAATTAAAATGAGAAATACATATAATTAAAGTCTGGCAAAAATAATGTCACCTAAATGTAAAGACGTTAACAGAAGACAGAAACTTAGTAACTAACTTTTTTTCCCTAGAATTAGGTAGCTATTGATACATAAAAGCAAATAGCCATTAAATTTGTATTTTTAAATACAAAACTACTGTCTATTTTTAGAATACTCTTTTCACATTTAATACAGATATGTATCCCATTGTTTGCCAGTGTCATTCATTCATTCATTGACACAGAATCATGGAATTTCCTCCAGCAGTCCTCAAAAAATGCTACCTAACTTGACAGAAGGAAAACAGGCAGACAGTCACACATAGATAAATCTCTGGCTAGCTAACATCTCCTTTAGAAGTTGCAAAGATATTCAGAGAACAGTTACTGCAATCCCTCCTAACAATAGATTCTAGTGTGATAATTGCAGTTTTACAGCAGAACTGGTGTGACACCACCTTGACTTTAAAGTCATGATACACAGGACAGCTGAGTCTTTATTTGATGAGTTGATTCCAGTGGCAGTTCAAGAACCGATGGACTATACCATGACTTTCATTAAAAAGGGACTGAAGATACTCCAACCTCCTTGGTATGGCCATAGAAAATACTCAGTTATTATTGACTGTACCTTCCCAATCCACCATTATGCGCATAATTTTATCAATGAAGAGATGCCATAAGGAGGAAGAGTAATGTAGGACTACAGATAGACTTTCAAGAGGAATGTCAGCAAATGACAGAGGCCTGGAATGCATATCTGAATCACAGGGGATGAAACTGAGTGTAGTGTACACAACACAATTATCATGGAATTAGAAGAAGCTGAAAACTGAAATAGAATGGAATAGGTTAATAGCTTCAAGTATCTAAGAGGGGTGGCTGAGGAGAAGGGAAGTCTGCATGAGGAGGTCAAAGTAAAAGCACAGGTGCTGTTACCAAAAGACACAGAGTATCAACAGTAGTGTGTCACAGAAGAATGCTGCAGAAGCTGGAAGGTGCACTGAAAAAATGGTATAGAAACTGGGCAGTGAAAATAGAGCAGTTCAGAAAAGTTCATGTGATGCTGAAGTGACTGAGATGGTTGTTAACATGTATGCTATATGACAGAAAAAGAAAAGATATCAGAGCAGAAGCCAAAATCACCTCAGTTGCAGAGAAGATCAAGGAGACAGATTATGGTGGTTTGATTACACGTACAAGAAGATGATTTGGTAAAGAGGATTTAGGACACAAAAAAGGAAGGTAGGATAAAACAAGGCCATCCAAACAAGAGATGGATGGATTGCATAAGAAAAGGCTTTCAACAGTGAGGCATGATTGCTGAAGAAGACAAGATATTGACACTGTATCAAAAGAGGTGACAGAAGTTGATGCGGCAGTGTGACCCCAGGTAGAAAAAGCAGGTTGCTAATGATGACAGTGATGATGATGATGCAGAGATCTTGCAAGGCTTTCAGATGGTCCTACACATGCCAGCTCCTAAGCAACAGGTCAGCTTCACAAAATCTAAGGGCATATGATTTTGTACTAGAATAAGTCTTCTTGCCTTCCCAGTTGCTGAACTGGAATGTGGCATGGACTATCATCAGTGCCTTCCATTACAAATTCTGCTACACATACTATGGTCTACCTCCTGGTGGGATATCAACCACTCATACCATCTTAAAGATCTGCAGATTACTAGCTTTGGTGAAGGTCCCACTTTATAGTTCAAAGACTACAAGAGCACCCACAGTCCTTAACAGTAATAGGAGATAAATCATTATTTGTATCTCACAGTATCTAAAATGGCATTCCTTAAGATTCTGTCTTTGGACCTCTGATATTTAGCATCTTTATAAACTGTAACTTTGAATGTTCAATACGCATTGATACTATTTGAACAGAAATGTTGGAAAAATAAGACATTAAATGATTTTATTCATTCTTTATCCAGTTTGTTGGACACAGCAATAGGTGTTAGTATAGGTGAAATATTATAACATTTTCTGTGTGATTTGTCTTGTATGCAAATCCATATGGCACTACAGAGGGTAACAAGTGCAATTTCACCAGGTAGTAGGAGACTTGTAGAATTCCTACAGTCAATTAAATCTGAATCATCACAATGCAATTAACAAATTTGCAACCTCAGTCACTGTAGTTCTTCTAAACAATCTGGAGGGGCCACATGTAGAACCTTGATCAATTGTAAGTTTTATTTATTTATCTGTATGTTTGCTTGCTTATTTATTTATAGGTTCATACTAGGCTATCTGCCCTAGGGCATTTATAAGCCTAGCCAGAATGTGTTTGGCTTTCGCCATCCATTTTAAATTTATTTTGCTATGCCCTTTTTCGAGGTTAGTATACTGTGCCTCTGTCTAACAGTGACACAGAAGTGATACCTGGGGTAAACCTATGAGCTCCCATCCACTCATCAAGATTCCTCTTGAAGAGAGTCAATGAGGGACTCTGCCTAACCTGGACTGGGATTTTATTCCAGAGTGAAGGGAGCCTCTGGGTTATGAATCTGTCCCTCCAACATGTCCTATTTATTTCAGTGCTGAGGTTCAAGCCTCTCGAGCGCGTAGCTTGATGGGATTTCGATTTTCTGAGGTGCAGCATGTCCATTAATTCCTGGTTGGACATGGCTTTATACGTCAGGCACAGATCACCTCTGAACAGGTGGTATGCCACTGAGTAGAGCTGGAGTTTCTTTAACCGGGCAGCATATGGCATCTGTTTGAGCCCTTTGATCCTCTTGGTGAGGTACTTTTGGGGTCTTTCCAGTTGCTGCAGGTGTCTGGTAAGGTACATCCCAAAAGGGGCATTGTACTCAATTATGGGCCTGATGAGGGATGAGTAAGGAGGCACGATGACCTCCCCTGATCTAGATGTGAATCCCTTCATGATTAGGTGGGCTATATAAAATGTTTTTCTAACCACTTTGGCCACGTGGTTGTCAAATGAGAGATTGCTATCAACTTGGGTCCCCAGGTCCCTAATTACTTCTTCTGTACTTAATGGATTACCACCTATGTGGTAATTTGTGGGCACTTTGTTTTTGCCAAAGGGGATGACTATACACTTTTTGGCATTTAGGTTGAGGCCATGGCTCTGGCACCAGTTGTCTGTTTCTATGAGGCCCTTTAGGAGGATGCTTGTGTCGGCTGGAGAGTCGATTATGGCGCCCAGTTTGCAGTCATCTGTGAACTTGGTCAGCCACAGTCCTTCCGTGTTGGCCTGTACCTCCGAGAAATATATACCGAACAAGAGAGGTCCCAGGACTGAGCCTTGTGGGACACCACTTGTAACTGGTTTGGAGTCTGACATGGCTCCCGCAATTCTAACCATGTGGGTTCTGTCCTTGAGCCAGTTTTCAATCCATCTAGTGACATAGGGGTTTATATTTAAGCTGGTGAGCTTATCTGCCCGAGTGGGGTATTGCATCGAAGGCTTTTGCGAGGTCCAGGTAGGCTGTGTGGACCACCTTCCCCTCGTCAATGGCCTTGGTGACTGTTTCAAAGAAATCAACCAGGTTTAGGATCTGCCCTTAACAAAGCCGAACTGGGTAGGATCCAGTGTCTGTAGGTCCCAAATATCTTTATTTATGAGGTTCATGATGATCCTTTCCATAGCTTTGCAGACCAAGCTAGTCAGGCTTATGGGTCGATAGTTTCCAGGATCCATTGAGGCACCACCTTTATGGAGAGGGACCACTGTTGCTGTACGCCACTCTTTGGGCATATATCCTGTAGTAAGGCTGAGATTGAACAGTGGTTTTATGTTTGGGTTTAGCTCTTCTTGGAGTTCATGTAGGATGCAGCCCGGGACACCGTCTGGTCCCATTGATGCTGTGTTTTTGCTTTGGAGAGGGTGGCTCTTACCTGAGCATCTGAGATGTCAGGGGGGCAGCACTCTGCTGGGATAGATATTTGCCCTTTTGGTGGGGGGGGGGGGTTTGCGCTGAACCTGTCAGCTAGGATGTTGGCAATGTCTGTGGGTTCAGTGTATTTTTTGTCATTTTGGACTAATTCTGAGCATATCTGGGAATTACCACCCAGGTTCCCAACATAACTAAAGAAAGCCTTGTGATTATCCTTAGTGTCCTGTGCAATTTTTCTCTCGAAGCTGGCCTTAGACAATTTTATGAGTGCCCGTAGTTTTTTGCTAATACTGATCAGTGATGCCTTCTCTTCTTGGGATTTTGCTCTATCATTTAGTAGCTTCCTCCTTCTTTTGTATAGTTTGTTTATGGCTGGGGTCCACCAGACAGGACGTCTGCCTTTGGAGGATTGGGTCTTGGTTTTATTTGGGATTGCACGATCCATGCATTCCTGAAGGTGTTCATAGAATGCGTTTATAAAGGATTCTGCGGTCTGGGCCATATTTTCCCCAGGCCCTGGGGCTTTGAAGGATTCCACCTCGGTTTTGAGGAGTGTGAAATTTGCTTTAGAGAAGTTTTTCACTGTGGTTTTCTGGGCAGGGGATGGGGTCAGGATGTGAATATCCAGTGAGATTAGTTTATGGTCTGCTCTTACCAGTGAGGGATACACTTCTGGTCTGGAGCATTGAGTCCCCATGTTGGTGATGATCAGGTCCAGTATGTTTTCCCCTCTTGTGGGAGTGGTAACAAGTTGTTCCATAGCATTTGATTCTAGGAACCTTTGGGCTAGGGTGTTGGAGCTAGAGTAATGCTCCTAGTCTATGTTTGGGTAGTTGAAGTCGCCCAATATAATGGTGTTTGGAGAGACCTTCATATTTTCCAGTGTTCTCAGAAAGGCCGAGTGGGGTTCCTGGGTTTGGGAGGGTGGTCTGTAGCAGGCTATAAACTGGAAGGCAGTTTTACCCACTGTTAGTTGCACATGGATAGTCTCTGATGCTTCGTGCTTTGCCACCAACCTGGAGGTGTGGGTATCTTTGATGAATATCGATACTCCCCCTCCTTTTGTGGTTCAGTCCAAGTTTTGGGGCCGAAAAGCATGGTATGAGGTATAACCTGGTAGTGCTGGGGTGCTCTCGGGAGCCCTGAACCAGGTTTCTGTTACTGCACAGATATCGATGTTCTCCATGCTAAGGAGAGTTTTGAGTGCATGCATCTTGAGGTTTAGACTTCTGGCGTTGAGTAGCATTACTCTTAGTTTCTTATCCCTTGTGATACCTATGGAGGTGGGTTTGTCTTTTGAGCCTTGCCTAAAAAGGCACTATGGGGGTAGCAAGAGCCTTTGCCAATATCCGAAAGCCCAGGGGTGACAGGTGCAAGCCGTCCCTAACGAAGCATCGTGGCTTGTCGAGCATATCATCCCAAGCTGACAGGCATTGGATCCCCTTTGAATGACACCAGTACTTAAGCCAATTGTTGAAATTGATCATCTTGTCTTCATATTGTGGCATCATTCTTGGTGAGGGTAAGATGCTACTCAAGGTCAGGGTCATAACGGCCTGGGCTATATGCTCAGAGAGCTTCTTTATGTCTCTTTTCATGTAGTCAAGGGAGGTACGTCTCAGGTCATTCACACCAGCATGGACAATGACTGAGTCATATTTGTACTTGCCTTGGAGTGACCTGAGTGCTTGTGTTATGTGGCGGATCCTAGCGCCCGACAGGCTGCTCACTGTGACCCTCTCCTTGTTCAGCCTGGTGAGCGTGACGTCAGTGTGCCTGACGATAGAGTCACCTATTACAAGTGTATCAGGTGTATTGTTTAGTCTTAAGGGCTGTGACTGTTCGGCACACTGGCTTTGTGAGATATGTGTTGCACGTGTTTTGTTTTGGGGTAGCGGTTGCCTGGGTGTCTGCTTTGGAGGTCTCTGCTGCTTAGGCAGATCTTTATTTAGAGCCTCCGAGTATGTTTAATTAATTTATTTATTGTTTGCTGGGTTAATTCTACTGGTCAAAGCTCATTTTCAGAGGTGTCTTCTACAACAGCTCGTGTGCTGCTAGATCAAGAGAAACACTTGCTCACTGCCACTTGCTCTAATTGGCAAGTGCCCTAACTCCCAGAATGTCACTCCTGGTAAATTACCTATCCATCCCACCTCCCAACACCATCTAACTACATAGACCTACCAGAACCCAAACTCTAACCCTAAAAACTGCCACTCATTCCTTGGCCCTAAACAGAGCAAGTCCCTGATTGCTCCCTAAACCTAAATCTCCACTCCCCCCTCCCTAAACCTAACGTCACTGATCTCTCCCGAACCCTAGAACTCCCCTCTAATTCCCTAACCCTACACCCCCCTCCCATTCTCTAAAACTAAAACTTCCTGATTGCTTCTTGAAATTAAATTCCCTTCCTGGTCCCTATACCTAAAGTCCTGCTCCTAATTACTACCTAAAACCCCAGACACTGCACTAACTTTGTCTGAACTCAAATACTGTGCTCAGGAGATGTGTGGCATTTTACAAAGGGATCCTTTGGTGGCATTGGTATAATGTAACTGCTCTTCCTAAGTAATTATAATGCTTTCCTCCATTGGAGACAAATGTAGATGAAAAGACATAGTAGAATAAAAAATGGTGGAAGGATAAAGTGACAGTACATATGTAAATTAAGTCAGGTAAAGCTAGATTAAAGGTACCAGATATATGCTAGTAGGTCTTAGCTAGTAGTTTATAAATTGTTATTCTGTTCTGGTAGTGTAGATGTACTCATTCTACTGAGGTCCAGTTTAAATGAAGGATGATTTATGCGGTATGCAAGTTATAATTTCCTGAATTTTAAGTGGCATAAGGTTAGCATTTTATAGTTATAAGAATATATGTGTGTGAATGAGAGGGAGGATAGAGGAATAGTGAGGATGCAGGGAGTAGAGTTGGCGAAGGTGAATGAGTTTAAGTACTTGGGATCAACAGTTCAGAGTAATGGTGAGTGTGGAAGAAAGGTGAAGAAGAGAGTACAGGCAGGGTGGAATGGGTGGAGAAGAGTGTCAGGAGTGATTTGTGACAGAAGGCACCAGTAAGGGTGAAAGGGAAGGGTCTACAAGAGGGTACTGAGACCAGCTATGTTATATGGGTTGGAGATGGTGGCATTGACAACAAGACAGGATTCAGAGCTGGAAGTGGCAGAGTTAAAGATGTTAAGATTTGTACTGGGTGTGACAAGGATGGACAGGATTAAGAATCAGTATATTACAGGGTCAGCTCAGGTTGGACGGTTTGGAGACAAAGTCAGAGAGGCGAGATTGCACTGCTTTGGACATGTGCTGAGGAGGGATGATGGGTATATTGGGAAAAGGATGCTAAGGATGGAGCTGCCAGGTAAGAGGAAAAGAGGAAGGCCTAAGATATGGTTTATGGATGTGGTGAGAGAGTACATGCAGGTGGTTGGTGTGACAGAGCAATATGCAGAGGACAGGAAGAAATGGAAACAGATGATCTGCTGTGGCGACCCCTAACGGAAACAGCTGAAAGAGAAGAAGAGAAGTTTTTGAAAAGAACTGAAATTGCAGTGCCAATGCTAAGGTGTCTGTCAATGCAACATTTTCTACTAAATAATATAGAAAAGCACATGCATATCCCAGCATGCCTTGGAAATGAGACATTCATGAAACAATCTTGTTTTCTTGTGTGTAAAGGTTTGTGTATGTATGGGGGGGGGTACTCTCCCATTGGTTTGCAGAAAAGTTTGTGGCCGAGTCAGGTATGGAAATAAGGTACATAAGGAAAGCTGGTGGTGGAATGCAGAAGTTCAGGAAGTCATCAAAAGAAAGGAGTGCAGGAAGAAGTGAGAGATAGTAAAGACTGACCAGGTTAGGAAGGACTACTAGTCGGCTAACAAAGAAGCTAAGAAAGAAGTTTCAATACCAAAGAATAGGGGATTAGAGGAACTCTACCAACTTCTGGAAAGTGACTCAGTAAGTGACGCACAGAAACTATCAGGTTGCAATGCAAAGACAGAAAGATAAGGAGGGTAGTCAGACACCCTTCATAAGGGATGCCAGCAACAACCTGCTTACCAGTCCACAGGACATCAGTGGCAGATGGAAGGAGTATTTCCAGCAGCTTCTGAATGAAGAAAACCCCAAAGAAGCTGTACTGCCTCAGAAACAGTCCACAATGAGAGAAGAGGAACCCACCCTAGAAGAATTAAAAACAGCACTAAGGAAAATGAAGTCAGGGAAAGCAGCAGCCTCAGATGAGGTCACAGCAGATATGATAAAGATGCTGAGGGGCTAGGGGAGAAATGGCTCCTGAGGGTACTAATAGCAGTGTGGAGAGAAAGGTGTAGCCCAGATGACTGGAGAATAAATATACTCATGGCAGTGTACAAGAACAAAGGTTTACAAGACAGTGGTGTGACCAGCACTACTGTATGGTACAGAAACCTGGGCAGTAAAGATAGAACAGTTGAAGAAGCTAGAAGTGATGAAAATGAAGTGCCTGAGAAGGGTGACACACTGTGGGACAGATTAAGAAATAAGGACATAAGAGCAGAAGCCAAAGTAGCTCCAGTTGCAGAAAAGATCAAAGAGAACAGATTACGGTAGTTTGGACACGTGCAGAAAAGCAGAAGACAATCTGGTGAGGAAGATTTGTGACAGACAGAAAGAAGGTAAGAGGAAGAGAGAACATCCAGCAAAGAGGTGGAAGGACTGTGTAAAAGAAGATCTGCGACAGTCAGGCATGAGTGTTGAAGAAGGCAGGAGTGTGGCACTGAATCGAGAGAGTTGGCGACAGTTAACACGATACCCCAACCCCATGTAGAAAAAGTGGGGAAAAGGGGGCTGATGATGATAATGCTTTATTAGCCTCTGAAAAAAAATTGCAACAAGACAACTCCTCCTGATATTACTGCTTTATTAATGCATTCTTCTCACTGGCACTATAGTGAATAAAACAAAGCAGATAAAATAAAATGGTAATATTTGAAATGTACTGACAATTAATTGTTAAATATGTATTTGTTTAGCTACAGGGTAATTTATAACAGTATAATGGAGCACAAACGTGTACTGTATTAGTTTCAATAACAGTAAAAGGTAAATGCATTTTTAATTAGCAGATGTTTATGCTAATCAGAAGTACCTAAGGTCAGATAAAAGCTTCCCAGTGGCAAATAATTTACATATTTATAAATCATACTCAATACTCAGTAAATCTAGCTCAACATTTTTGTTCATCCTGTTATAAGCTTTCTTATGAAGACCTTGCCTAAAATGTAACTTGACACCTATATAATATTTACACTAATGAAATCTAAGTCATATCCTTCTATTGAAAATTGCATTAGCAGTATTTGTGCTGTGAGTTTGCAGTATAGTATTTAAATTGCATTCTTGCAAACCTGAAACCCAGGCAGAGTTGCTGCAAGTAAACAAGTGCTACTCAAATCTGCTGTATAAAAAATAGCAATTACTCAAGACTAGCATCATGTGTTGCATAAAGTTTAATGTACAACATATGCTGATGGGAATAATAGTACTTGCATAATAACTGTTAGAAAATGCTAATTTAATACACCCTGCATCAGTAAATATGTTAAAAAAGCCAACAATGCAGTAGAATGATGACTTACATGTAACGTCACATTATCAGCCAGAGTACCAGTCATTGGGATAGGTATGATGAGGTATACCCCCTTTTAAGGGAGTGCAATACCTCTGCTTGGCAACTCCATCAGCAGTTACATTGAGGATGAGTAGATGAAGCCCGCTGGTAGTGACTGCTCAGGTAAGAGGTTGTGGGTCACGCTGAAGGCTTATCTGCTATACCGAGACTATTTAGTTGCCTGTACAGTGTCGATTCTTTTATTTTACTTATTTAGATTCTTAATTTTATTTAGTTTAAAATAATAATAATAATAATAATAATAATAATAATAATCATATCATGAGTTGTGCTGGTGGTCACTGGAGGAATTGTCAGAGATTACATTTGAAATGTCAAAATAAAAAAAAACTCTATATATAAACAAACAATTCCTAACCAACAATACCAAAATAGTCACCACTAGAACTCATCTACTCTCCTATACTCACAAACCTCAGAAAATCAGACCTAGGTAAACTCGAAACATGTTATAACAAAATAGCTAAATTTGCTGCTGACTCCCCATATAGAACACATCACTGTCTACTAATAAATAAATGATTTTGGCTAGAATTCCTACATTTTCTACACTACAACCAGCTGACAATGGCACACTTAACCAGCCAGGCAAAACACCTATCCTATAAAACCTACTAGAACCAAAGCCTAAACATAGACTGCTACACTCCACCAACAAATCCTTACTAAAAGTTACCAAATCTACAAATTCCCAAGGTGATGCTCTTTACTCTAGTTATGTAGCCAAAATCTGGAACTCTCTACCTCTAAAACTAAGAATTTTAACTAATATCACTCACTTTAAAAAAATGCTCAAAGACCAACTGACTAACAAAATGGCTTTGCCCATGCAATTCTCCAGGATAAAACATACTTTCCCTAATTACTTCTACTGTCCACAACAAAACAGTACCTTCCTAAATTACTTTAACACACTCTATGAATATAGTAACCATTCTGATACCACTGTCTTCCTGATTCTACTCACTCTAACAACTATCCAAACCATTTTTATCAGAATCCATATACTTTTAATTTCAAACATAGTAGCTCCTATTGGAAAGGCATTCTTCTAGTCTGCATGAGTTTTTACATCATAATCTTTAGATTTATTCTACCTTATAACAGATAACTAACTGTACCTTGAAACTTCTACTTGACAAAATGATACAATTTTCTGCATGTATTGTGCTTAAAATGTAATATTCCTATTTGCTACCATCTCACTGTACTTTGAACCCTCTACTTGACAAAATGATACAATGTCCATTTGTATTTTCCTTAGACTGTAACATTCCTGTTTTGTTACTATACTTGTATACACTGCATACTTGTTAACTATGTTATAAGATTTTGTTTATACAAATTGTCCAACTTGTCTTTGTAATAATTTTGTCTGTTTTGTATCTGGAGCTTTTCTCTCTAGGACTTCACTGAAAATGGGCTCACACTCACTCAGACATTTCCAGTAAACAAATGTAAAACAAAATGAAAAAAATAAAATTTATTTGTTCAAGTTTTCTTTGCCCAAGACTTCAACAAGTCTGGCTATTTTTGGTTTCCAGCAAAGTTTGCACAGGAGAAATCATGTGGCTACATGTGTTACAGAACTTTACCGGAAGGGCAGTCTCTCTACGCAGGATTATTCCGTGGTCCGTTTCAGTCTTATTAAAGGGTAACAGGCCCAAGCACTTCTTTGCATGGTTGACCAGATGGGTCAAGAATGACCTTCAGCTCTGGTTCATGTTTTTGAGCCAGTTCAATGGAGTTTCTTTTTTGCAGTCCCCTTGGACTACTTCCACTGGCCTTAAGCTTTCCCCTAATGCAGCAGGGGGATACAGTATGGGGGGGTTAATGCAGGGGGATACGTTATGGGGGGTTAATTCCTAGGCAGCTGGTTTGCCAAAAGATGGCTGGAAAGCTGGTCTGAGGAAAGAAGGATGGATATTATGTTTTTGGAAATGTTTCCTATTTGGGTGGCAGTTTTGGTATGGAAGGACAAGTTACATAATAGAAGGATTGTTTTTCATTCAGACAATATTTCAGTGGTGCACGATCTCAATAAACGTTCTTCCAGGTCCAAATGGGTCAACTCGGTTATCAGGCTTTTAGTTTTCTGAGTTTGGAGATTAATTTGTCATTGTTGTGTGTTCATGTCCCTGTTCATCTTAACCCTATAGCTGACAGTTTCTCCTGATTTCAGTATGCCAGGTTTCACCAAGCATTCAGATTCAAAGGGCATTCCAGTTTCTGTGGGAGTCTGGCTAATTGGAAAAGGCTAGCAGTATCGCGGTTGGCCAGCTCTTCGGCCAGCAATAATAGGAAGGCATATTCATCATCCCTTCAGGTTTTAAAGGCTTTACATAGGTCTTTGGTCTCTTGTCCCTGGACATGGAGGGTTCAGTTGTTACTTCAATTTTTAGTGGCAAGGTCTGCCACAGGCAATTCGCCTAAACGTTTTAGAGTGCACCTTGCAGCTCTGAGATGGTTGTAGCATTGTTTGGTCCTTCAGACAGTGTCAGACCACTGGGAGGGTACTAAAGGGCCTACAGAATATTTGGGGGCTTTCCCAGGGTTCCAGAAAGCCTACTGGGAGACAACTCCTTCCCCTTATTATTCATGATCTCTATAAGATGCTGGGTGGTTTTCATACATTTGTTACAATAGCAGCTTTGTTCATGTCCTTGTACGCGGGTGCCTTTATACCAGTGAACTACTTCTTTACCTTTGATGGGAGGACCTTGTTATCTACAGTGATTTTATCCTGATTTGGGTAAAGAAATCTAAGACTGATCAATCTGGGAAAGATCAGCAGGCATGTTTAGACAAGGCCAGGGGTCTTGCCATTTGTCTGGTACACTGGGTCAGATTACTACATAATATCACTCCACCAAGGAACAGGTCAGACCCACTTTTTGTGCGGGCTTTGGGCAGGTCTTTTAGCCTGGCAGATATCCATCTACTTCTTAGGCAGACCATGGCAGGGCAAGGAATTCATCCACAAGGTTACTTCTCGCATTCCTTCCAGGTAGTTCGTGCCTTTGACTTGGCCTTGGAGGAGCATTCTGTCAAGGCCATTTAAAGAACAAGAAGGTGGGTATCTGATGCCTTTTTGTCTTACATCAGGAATTATTTTTTTTTATTTCTGTTGCAGGGAAAGAGGTCATTTAGCTCTTGTGCCATTCTTTCATTGAGAGAACTGCAATCTGATCCTTGCCCTGCTCTGCTGGTCATTCAAGTTCTTTTGATCTTAACAGTTGGACAGTTCATTCTTTTTATTTCTTTGGCCTCAGCTGGTTTTAGTTCTGGGAAATCTGGTGTAAGATTACCATGGTAGAAGCCTTACACAGAATCATGGTAATTCACCTGGGTGGGGGGGGGGGGTTAATGCGTTGACTCAGGATCCTAAAAAAACCTGTTGGCCAGAATGCTATCTGATATGCTCGAGTTATGGTAGTTGTATGTAAAATTTGGTTTTGGTCTAGTCTGCCATCATCCTGAGACTGGAAAGGCGTTAGAAGGTCTGGTGCTATTGAGAGAGCCAGGTGTATCATCAACCCTACAGTCAAGCGGGCTGCTAATCAGGTTGGTTTTAATGTGATTCAGTACAGAGATCTTGACTGACTGGAGCCTGATTATTGATTTGGACAATGTTCATTTGAATACAATGGGTATTAGTTTGTTTTATTTAGATATTGCTTTTGCTATTAAAGAGTTTTTCATAGCTTAACTTGGTTCCTCTCATGACCCAGATTCTCCTTTTCAAGGCCAGTTGCTGCGGGGAAACTGCATGGTGATTACTGGGTTGGTGGTGGCCTTATGGCTTCACTCCCCCCTTGTTTTCCCCCATATTCCTTTTCAGTAGCCTTGGCTGTCCTCAAATTGAACTCAGATTTGACCTGTGGCCACATCAAGGGATATGTGGCTTGTAAGGATGAATTAAAGAGGTTTGCCACCAGGTCTGAGATAGCTTGGAATATGTACCTGGTTTTCTGTAGTGGCAGCTGGAGCGGGCGGTGTTACCTCTACCAGCTTGAATTAATGGTTTAATGGTTATTGGTTTATATGTTGCATCTGAATTATTGTGACATCATATTGCTTGTCAATGGCTGTTATTTAATAAAAGGTCACTGTGGTGTGGTATTTGACTCGGCTCAGTGGACAAAAGTTAATAAATGTGCCTGTGTAAAGCTATTACAAATAATTATTTATTGTTTCAATGACATGAGTGTATTAGAAAGACTAGAACATGTCTCTTATCAAACTGTTCAAGACTAGCTGATTAAAATACCTTCGCAGAGCATGTACTTTCTCCAACTTCTAAAAAAAATTATGTTGGAGTTGTGAGGACCAATCAGCATACTTAGTAATTTGAGTCAGTCAACAGTCAGGCAGATGGCATATATCACATAAAAACTTTTAATACAAACACAAAGCTAAAAATAAACTTAAAATAAAGTAAAATATGAGTGCTTTTGCATCAGAAACTAGATGCCTCATCAGATCTACAGCATTAAAACAGAGTATTTAAGGCCTTAGTTTAGGCCACTTGACTTAAACACAGGCTTTACAGGTATAAAAATCATTCAATCCTTTGCCCCTAGTGGCCTGTAAGATAATCATCCATTTAATCTCAGTGCACTCAGTATGAGTCCTGATGTCGCCCCCTCTAGGGTTGACATAATCAAGTTCAAGCACCATACACTTAAAACAATGTCGCCCGATTGCCCCTCATATCCCCAGACATAGGAGATAAACTGGTAAAAGTAGAGGCACAATTCATAGCTTGTGAATGATCCCTTTGCCTTTCTTTGTTATTAGACCAGAAAAAAATCCGTCCATGCCGAAAATCATTCACATCTCTAACCAGCTTCCTCTTCTTATCCTCTACGAGGCGTTTCTCATACAAGCCAATGTCAGAGAATAGTCCTTCTAGTTTACAACTGTATGCAGATGAATCAGCTAAGGCTTCAATGTATTTAATTTTTCATCTATGCAAACTGATGTTGATTGTGATTTACTATATATGGGTACAACTTTTGTGCCCACGAAGAACTGTAATATAACGAATACTCTTGTTGATTTGAAACATGTAAGGAAGTTGAATTTAAATGTGCTTTTTCAGTCTGTTGAATATGTCAGCAACCCATTACACATTTCGAGTACCCACAATCCCCCCTACACTCTTCATTGAAAATTTTTGAGAGATTGTGTGAGATTGACATTAGGAATATATTTAGGAGGAGACCCATTTCAAATTTGAATAATGATGACTTGGAAGGTTTGGCTAAACTTAGAGGCAATGCAGACATGAGAATTAAAAAACCTGATAAAGGTGGTGGCATGGTTGTGATGAACACAGATGACTATAATCTGAGAATGAAAGAATTGTTGGATGGTGTATCTTATTGGAAAATCTCACTGAATTAACTTAATGGAGCCTACAGAAGAATCAGGAATGAACCTAATGATTTGTTCATTGAGGAGTCCATTTCCATTGAAGAGTTGAATTATTTAACTGTGCCTCCCAAAAATTCCAACTATTTTTGGACTGCCCAAGATGCATAAAAGCCTTTCCAATTCCCCCATGTGGCCTATTGTAGATGGCTGGGGTTCCATTATTTACCTATTAGCCAAATTTTTGGATATTAAATTGAAAACATTAGTGTTTAAAGAGGTGAATATGTATAGGGATTCGTGGGATTTTTTTGAGTAGGTTAAATAACCTTGAATTTTCTGATGCTGGGTTGTTTATTACAATTGACATGAAAGACCTTTATGCGGTTATTCCTCATGACATTGGACTTGAATGGTATTTGATTTTTTGGTGGACAGGGGCATCCCCCAACCAATGGTTAATTTGCATGAACAACTGTTTGACTTAGCTTGGAAGAATAATTGTATGTTTTTCAACAAGGATTTTTTTCTCCAAATGGAAGGAGTAGCCATGGATTCACCATGTGGGGGCTTGTTCACAAATATTGTCACTTTACAGTGGAAGAAGAAGTTTTTATGTAATTCATCATGTTATGCCCATTGTAAAATGTACATCCAGTTTTTGGATGATGACATTTTTATTTATTGGGATGAGCCCTCGGAAATAGTAATGGACTTTTTGGCTTATATTAATAATTCGGGTTCCTATCAGATAGTCGAACTTCTGCAAGTTCAAACCTCATATGGTCGAGACCATAAGTTTGAATTTGCAGAAGTTTGCGCATTTCAACAGAAATTTCCGTAAGGGAAGGTTTCCATTTTGTTCAATGTGGTACAATTTCGGAGATGGTATATTTAAGTAGGGGGGGTGGAGTAGTCCCCCCATATGGGGGGTGCAGAGGGGCTTGCCCCACTGCTTACAACAGTTTATTTTGTTTTCTTTTCTTTTTTTTTGTTTTTTATGCATAGTCGAAGTTTTTTAACTTTGAATAGGATGGTTCGAACATTCTGTGTTCGAAGTTATTAAACTTCGACTATGTGATATAGACCCAATAATTCAACTTCCTTTTTTAAAGTTTACACATAATGTTGACAAGAAAGAGATTTCATATTTGGATGTGAAATTGATTAGGGATGATGGTTCATGAATGTTTATATCGGATATTTTCCATAAGGAAACTTATTCCAACAACTTTTTGCATTTTACCAGCTCTCACCCCTTTAAACAGAAAAAAGCAGTTGTAAAGGGTCAATTTGTGGGGGCGGCCTGGATGGTCTCCCTTTTTGATGCAATCTTGAACAAATGTGACTTATTGAAGAACATGTTTTTGAAGATGGGGCACCCTTCTGGGTTGGTTAATGAGGGGATTTTGGATGTGATAAAAGAGAAAGGGGCCACTTCAAGGCTATCCTGTCTCAAGAATATGGGTAGGGGGTCAATAACCTGATTAGTAGAAGTGAGGGTAATCCCCAGTTGTTAAATATGAATTTGAATTTTAACTGGGTACGTGAGCCACAGAAGAGTGGAAGTAATAACTTCCAATCAGCTTTTGTCACCACATACAATGCGGATAGTAGACAAATTGTTGATATTTTACAAAAGAATTGGGTGATTTTGTCCTCTTGTAATGATTTAAGGCAGTGTATCAGTGAGAGACCTGTTATTGTGTATAGGAAAGGGATTTGTCTTAAAAATATGTTGGAAGCCCAGGGTAGGGGGCAACATGTAGGGTCCATGCGTAAATGTGGGGCCTGTAATTGTTGTTGCCATATTTTAGAGGGATCATCATTCAACATTATGATTCAACATTACATTATGGCTGACCAGGAAAAGTTCATGCAAGAATGATAAAGTAGTATATGGTGCTCCATGTATGGCATGTCCCTGTTTTTATCTAGGGAAGACCGAGAGGAAACTGAAATGCCATATTTATAAGCACCTGAGAGGCATCAGGCAAAAGAGGGACACTAACGCGATATCCAAACACTGTAATGAGTTTGAGGGTCACTCTTTTAGGTTTATAATTATTGACTTTGTACAAATGGACTCGAGAGGTGGCCCATGGCCTCTACAATTGGAAAAGTTGGAGGCCTTATGGCGGTTAAGAACTAAAAGATCTTTTTTTCATAGCATGTTTTTTTAAACTAAAAGCACTTGAAAGTTAATAAGTTACATTTAGGGGTTGTAGATATTCCATTGATTTTATTTTTTATAATGTATTTATATGAATTTTTATAATGTGCTTATATTAATTTTATTCATATAAGTAATGCATAATCTTTATTAAAGTAAATTATATTTTTAACTCATAAATTTAATAGGATTTAATGGATATGGGCATTTAGATCTGCTTGCTTTGTAGTAATATATATATATATATGTGTGTGTGTGTGTGTGTGTGTGTGTATATATATATATATATATATATATATATATATATATATATGTATATATATATATATATATATATATATATATATATATATATATATATATATATATATATATATATATATATATATATATATATATATATATATATATATATATATATATATATACACACACACACACACACACACACACACACACACACACACACATATATTAGTTGTTTACCAGTGCTGCTATGATATCGTTGTATAATATTTTAATGCAAGTATTGTTACTTTTCAGTTGGTTTAGTGTTTGGTTCCTGTTATTGGTTGAATTAGATAAGGGGTGTGTTTTTTAATTGGTGCTTCTCTGGTTGTCATTCAACTTGATAAAGTCTCTGAATAGTCAGAGATGAAAGCGCTTGTTTATTGGATGTGATTTTATATATTATTGGATGTCCTTTAAGTATTTGGTGGAAATAAATTTATTTTTACTAATATATCTGCTTGGACGAGTGCTCCTGGAGCCAGAGCCTTTGTGCTGTATTTAGTTTTCTAGTTTGATATTTTTTTGCAAGGTTTTAAACTTATCAATGTCACTCAAAATTTCTTCATGCAGGGCTAACTCAGTAGGTGAAAAAAACTTGAGCAATAAACAGATATAGCTAAAACTCATTTCCAGATTAAAAGTTTGCCAGTCTCTCAATAAATCTGGGTAAGTATTCCCATAAGTAGGCATTTTACATACCCGTAGCCCTTTCGGATGACTTTATGCTTCAAACATGCCCCCCCATGTGTAACCTGTGCCACTGACTTCTTTCAGGCGATATAAATTATTCTCCATTGTTCAAAACAGAGGTTTAAAATCAACAGACTCTACCATGTCTGCTTCAGACGCTAGCTCAATACCATTCATATCCATCTTTAGTAAAGGGTTCTCCACTAGACCCAAAACTCGATCTAATCATCCATTAAACACAGCTGCTTGGACCAAATGGGGTGTGTAGTCAAGTTTTTGAATGCCGCCTTCAGCCATGCTCCAGAAGTAAAATCAAACCAAAACAACACAGGGGCAGAACCGACAAAGGAAAAAATGTAAAAATGAAATAGAAACGGTCAGGCAGATGGCATATATCACATAAAAATTTAAATAAACAACAAAGCTAAAAATAAACATAAAATAAAGTAAAAGATGAGCGCTTTCGCATCAAAAATTAGATGCTTCATCAGATCTACAGCATTAAAACAAACCGAGCATTTAAGGCCTTACCTTATGCCATGTGACATAAGCACAGATTTTACAGGTATAAAATCATTCAATCCTTTGCCCCTAGTGGCCTGTAAGATAATCATCAGTTTAATCTCAGTGCACTCAGTATGAGTCATGATGTTGCCCCCTCTAGGGCTGACACAATCAAGTTCAAGTACCATAAACTTAAAACAATGCTCAGTCCCTTCCTGCATTACATGTTTAGATAAAACATTCTTGCCATCATGTTTACTGATAGAGTAGAGATGCTCTGTAATGTGGTCTCTGAGGCACTGATTAGTCTTGCCAACATAAAATGATTGGCAGACATCACACACACAGCCAAATATACAAGATTAGAAGAACCACAGTCAGCATATCGATTAAAATAAAACATGCGAGAGGTATCAGGATGAAAAACTGAGTTTTGATAAACTTACACATGCTATACCCCTTACAGGGAAATGTCCCAATCTTATTAGCATTATAAGAATGCACAGGTTCAGAAGTCAATTTCTTACAACATAGCCTGTCCTTTAAAGTTTTACTATTTCTAAAAGAGAAAAAAGGCTGTGTACCCAGAGAAGTCTTACACTTCTGATCAACTCCAAAAACATGCCAATGTTTCCTTATTATATCACAAATCGACTTAGCATCATTGGAGTAAGTCAGCCACATCCTCAGAGTGTTGCCTGCTTGGGTATTACCACACATGCAGACATAGGTTCATCTGATCTTTTGTGAAAAACGGGTCTGGTCCTAGTGCTCCTAAGAGATATGGCATCATTCTGTGCTAAAGATACCTTTGTTCAGTTATAACCCCTTTCCAAAACTCCTTCATCAATAAATTGAAAACATTATACATGTCACTATCTTTAGTATGAAGGATGTGCTGATCTAAAGAACTGGTCTCTAACAACATTATGTTTAACATGTGCTGAATGCATACTTTGTGCATGTAAAATATTGTTGTTCTTGCAAGGCTTCTTAAATAGGGATGTATTTAGACAACCAGCTGATTTTACCACCCTGACATCTAAGAAGGCTATATCAGAATCAAAAAACTCAAATGTAAACTTCAGATAGGCAGAAGTGGCATTCAGATAGCTTATAAAATCAGACAACATATCCAGGGTGCCTGCCCAAATAAAAAACACATAGTCAACAAAAAGACCATAGTATAAAACCTTTTCAAGAAACACATTTTCACTACTAAAAACAAATTCTGATTCCCATTCAGCTAAAACTAAGTTGGCATAGCTGTTTGCACACATGGTGCCCATAGCTACACAGGTTCGTTGTACATATTCATCATCAATAAACAAAAAGGCATTATTATTAAGGATAACTTCCAATAAAGCACAAATAAGATAGACAGAGTTAGTGTCATAACATTAGTGCCTGCTCAAATACATACTTATGTTCTCTATATCATTGGTATTAGGAATGCATGTAAACAGTAAGACCACATCCATGGTCACAAAAAAAAAATCATCAACTTCACCTTCAAAGGTCTCATACCAATCAAACAAAGAGCTCAAAAAATGCTTTGTATCACACGAAATGTGTGGCGATCTATCTACAACAGGACAAAGGCATTTCTTGACAAACCTGGAAAGAGGTTAGGTCACACAACACCTTCCAGATATGATAGGATGCATCGGAGAGTTTGTGGGGTGCTTATGAACTTTCGGGAGCCCATACTTAGTATTAACCCCAATTACTTAGTGATTTGTTGATTTTATACACGTGTGTGTGTGTGTGTGTGTGTGTGTGTGTGTGTGTGTGTGTGTGTGTATATACATACATACATACATAATCAGATAACGTAAAGTTTGAATGATCACTATTGCAGAACCTTTTGCCAAGGACAGAACATCCGGCCAGCTTCCAAAGCTTCAGGGCACCTTCCACACACCCAAACAGTTAGGCAATTCAAACCAAGCTGACTAAAAGACAAATCTTGGCACAAAGCCCTTTACTGCAGCTTTCCTGCCAACAGAGAGGGATAGGCTGAGCCCTGAAAGGACAATGCTAGGAACAACACAAATTAAAAACAAAGAGGGTCAAGGGAGGGAGTGGCTATTGCAGGAGTGATCATTTAAACATTTATTGTTACGGTAAATTTAACTTGCACAGCTGTACCGTATTCATCCTACTGATCACTGCTGCAATAGCCTTAGCTATATGTTTTGGGCAAATTTCAGTTACTGGCTAGTAAGTGTACTGCCTGGATGCCAGCAAAGAAGAAATTTAGAGAACCCAAAAGAAAATCAACCTGAGCACTGTAGTGTTCCATGCAAGCAGGTTATAAACTGCAGCTACTGTTTGCTACATTTGTAGCAAACAGTTTTTTTGCTACAATCTTTTCAACGAAAACATTAGCGCATGATATTCCATGCAGGCAGGGTATAAACTGTACCAACTGTTTGCCAATAGAAGAAGCGTCTGTTTTTTTTTCTTTTTGGCTCTTCATTGGAAGAGATGAGGGGAGGGCTTACAATGTAGTGATCACATTATTATAGGGCACTGGTTCATAATACCAGCCCAGAACAACGTTGAACCAGCTATGCTTCTGAAAGGATGGTTAAAAGATGTAGTAAATAAAACTGTTACTGGTCATGAGAGAAATAAAATATTACCTGCTTTTTGTTATATTACCAGAGTGCAGTTTCTTAATATTATTGTTTCCATGACAATATGGAATAAAAACACATAAACTGGGAATAAAAATAACTGCACATTATAATGATGTAATTACAGGTTAAAATCTGAAGCTCTGAGCAATTATAAATCATTATTTAGCTATGTTAGGAAACTAAGAAATAACGCTCTGAGTGCTCTGAACTTATTCATAACGACATCATCTACACTTATCCAGTAGGCATTGCCAATAGACTAGCAAACAAATGCATTGCAAATTTTACCAGGGAGATAACTATCCAAAGTCAACTTATCACTGAATCTCTCAGATTCCCCCATCAGCATCATTAAAGAACATATACTGAAAGGGGTCTGAATGGAGAGATGAAAAGTCAGCAAGCAAAGGTTTAGTACCTTCATGAGGTGGACCCTGTTTTCACAAAATCTCACCAAGGCAACACTTATATATATATATATATATATATATATATATATATATATATATATATATATATATACTGTATTTATATAGCATATATCATGGACAGAAGTAGGTCAAAACAAAAAAAGATAGCTGGGTGCACAAGACCCAGGATAAAAGTGCCCAATCCTGGTAGGCGCACTAGTTTCAGGACTGGAAAAGATGACAGTGCAGGATCCTTAAAATATGGAAATGTTTAATTTTATTTATTTTATTTTACATTTGTTTACCAGGAAGGTCCAACTGGATACATGTCCATTTTCAGCGGAGGCCTGGGTAGAAAAACTCCAATAACAGAAAATACAGTGGATACACATTTACAAGATAAGTCATACAGGAGCTGAAGACAGGTGAGCATAGTTAGCATACAATATAAGATGATAGCATTGATAAGATAAAGTGATAGAGGAGTTTTTTTTGTTTTTTTACAGTTGAACATAATTTGGAAATAATAACATTATGACATAACTGGTTATGGTCTAGCCTGGGGGGTGACATGGGCAGAACCAGTTTTTTTCTGTAGTGGGTTTTGAGACGTTTTTTGAACTGGTAAGTAGAGGTTGTAGAGGTTAGGTGATCTGGGAGAGTATTCAAAGTTCTGGCAATGGAGCAGGCAAAGAGAGATTTGCCAGCCTCATTTTTATGTTTAATGACATTTATGTGGTTTAGATGTGTTTAGATCTTAAGTTACTGGAGGGGGTGTAGGGCTGAATTAATTGTTGTTTATTACCTTCATGAGGTGCACATCCACCCCATCCAACTACTACCTTTCTTTCACCTCCACTAACTACCTTGATGATAGCAAGCTCAGATGCTCATAAGCTTAGTACTTATTATACAGCAGGAACTTCTCATTGTTACATTTGTTAATGCCTGTTATGTACTTCACAGATAAAGATTCTAGTTGTCTACTGATGTACTATGTTCTTCATCTGTAAATATGTTGTAAGTAATTTCTGTGTTAAATTGTTAATCACTATGTAATCCAATGTAACTACTGTCTGTTTATTTTACTGTGGAGCTTTTCTCCCCGGGCCTCTGCTGAAAATGGACCCACGTCCAGTCGGACACTCCCGGTCAACAAATTTAAATAAATAATAATAAATAAATTGTTTATTGGGAAGGTAGTAGAGCTTATGTGCAATTGTTAGCAGGTTGAGTAAGAGGAGTTGTGGAAATTCAAGCCAGTTTAGTTGCTTGAGGGCTAGACAGTGATGGGACCTATGAGTGGCTTCAGTATCAAACTTGGCAATCTTGTTGTAGCAAGATTCCATCTTGGTTAGTTCTGTGTGGCGAAGGTTAGTTAAGATAGGGGAGGCATATAGGAGGATGGATAACAGATGGGTTCTAGCAATGGTGGCCTTTGGTGTGCTTAGTCATGAATTGACGGTTCTTGTAAAGGAGTCCAATCTTTTTGTTGACCTTTTTGATTGTTTGGGCGATATGAATGTCAAATTTCAATTTGATGCCAATTTCTATGCCTAAAAGCTTAGTGTGTGATGTATGGAAAAATTATGGTCTGCTGGAGGAGATCTACCAGGGGTGAAGAGAATGAGTTTGTTTTTTTTTGGGATTGAGTATAAGCTTGATGTTGATGAACCATCCTTCAGCAAGGGTAAAGTTATTTTGGGTGATGTTTTTTAGTTCATTTAAGGTGGGTGCTGCACATATAATAGTCATGTCGTCTGCGTATTGTACTATAGAAGCAGAGAGTGAGGATGTTGGTATGTGGTCAGTAAATAGTGAAAATAGCAAGGGACCGAGGATGGACCCTTGTGGGACACCTATGGCTACTAGTAGTAAGGGGGACAGCTGGCCTTGCCATAGAACTGCCTGTTGGTGGTTAGATAAATAGTCACCGAATCAGGATATGGTGGAGGAGCTTATGTTAAGGGTAGCTAGGGCTTCTAGGAGTTTACTATGTTTAACCATATCAAAGGCTTTGGATAAGTCTAAGAATATGGAGGATACATACAGCCCATTGTTTCTATGGTTATTGACGATGTTGGAGAATGACAGCAATGCTGTGGTAGTGCTATGGGAAGGTCTAAAGCCATGCTGGGATAGGGATAGTAGGTTGTTCTTTAGGAGGTAATGTATAAGTTGGGAATGTACTCTCTCTAATATTTATGATAGGGGTGATAGAATTGCTAATTGGTAGTTTGTAAGTTCAAGGAATTGACCCCCTTTATACAGTGATATAATGTGAGATATTTTCCAAGAGTGGGGAACTTTGCTTTCTGTTATTGACCTGTTTATGGGCATGGATATGGGATAGGCTATGGTGTCTGTAGTAATCTGTAGGAATTCTGCAGGTAGGTTGTCAGTTGCTAGTGTTGTCGGTTTAAGTTTTTTGAGGAGCTTAGCAATTGTTTTATTTTTGAAATATATTTGAGATATTCCTACAATGGGGCCAGGCCAGGCCAGGCCAGGCCCAGGGGGAGGATGGCCCTCCTGTTGTAGAAGGAAGTAGCAGTCCACAAAAATCACAAAAACTGATAGGACAAAGAAGAGCCATAAAAACAATAGAGCAGACTACTGAGGCTAAGAAAAAAATATGTATTGTTAGTATTATGCAGAAAACCTAGAATTTCCTGACATAAGATATACAAAATGATTAAGAGAGAAATTAGAGGAAAGAAAAATACTTCCACAAGAAAAACTGTCAGAAGCTGCAGATGAAAATTTGTGCTCATTAATACAACAGATTTGTGAGAAATAGTATACAGATCAAGAAATCTTGATCTTCTTGGAAAAAGAAGCATCTGAGGAAGTGCGAAAATATAAATAACAAAACCAAGAGATATTTGAAAAGTATAAAAAAGAAATATGGACATGGGAAAGAAAAAAAGAGAGATTGATATGGTGCAATATTTATGCAAAGGAGAAAGCCAAATTAATCAATGTAAAGAAGGCAGCTGCAAAGACATATGAAGAGAAATACAGGCAAAGGCATCCAGATATGGAAAGTTTTACAATAAAAAAATAATGTCACAAAGATGGAATGTAGAAAAGAAGATCAGTAAAGTAGAAGTTAAAAAATAGAAGTTGAAGTTGTGGAGTGCCTGTGAAGTGGAGGTTTTGATGTAGAAGGTCTAACACAGGTTACATCACAGGAGGATGGAGTGAGTCCCCAAAGAAGGGAGAAACAGGAAGATCAGGAAACATCTGAAGAAGAAATATGGACATGGGAAAGAAAAAGAGATTTAATATGGTATAATATTTATGCAAAGAAGAAAGCAAAACTAACCAATACAAAAAGAGCAGCACCAAAGATATTTGAAGAGAAATACAGACAAAGCAATCTGGACATGGAAAACTTTACAATACAAAAAAATAAGAAGACAAAGAGGAAAAGTAGAAAAGGAGATCAGTAATGGAGAAATTAAAGAAATAGAAACTGAGGTTATGGAGTACCTGTAAAGTGAAGGATTTGGTATAGAAAATCTAATTCAGAAAGCACCACAACAGGCTAGAGTAATGGATATCCAAATTAAAGGGAAACCAGTGGAACAAGAAACAATTGGTCAGGTGCCATATGAAGATAATTTGGAGCCCTCCACAGGAAACCAGTATAAACATACACTTGAAGCTAGACAGCAAGGGGAGGAACAGGAAATTGTGATGCAGTCAATGTTGAGGAGTGATAGGCCAGTGCATCACAGTTTCCTGTTCCTTCCCTTGCTGTTTAACTTCAAGTGAACGTTTATAAAACAAGCCCGATTTGCACTTGTTTCCTGCCTTTTCTGTAACTTGTCTAGTCAAGATACAGATTTGCTGTATCCAGGACTGTGTGTAAGCTTCTGAGCCCCCCAAGCCTTTGTGTTGGAGGGAAGCCTTCTAGTGTATCAATGGGAGTGGTAAGCACTAGGTAGCCTATCTATCACAAGAGGAGTGGTTTCTGGCTCAGAAATTGTACTTTATTGGATGTTTGGGCAGTTTTTTCCATCTCAGTCAACTTTCTGAATTAAAAGCCCGCATTTGGGCTTGTTTACTGCCTTTCCTGTAACTAGTCTAGTCCAGATTCAGATTTGCTGTATCCAGGACTGTTTGTAAGTTTCTGAGCAGTGCCAAAGTCTGCTCTTCAATTTTTCCTTTAGATCTGCTAGTTCTCTCCTCTCCTGCACTTTTACTAGCTTATTAGTCTAGCACATTACCAGATTTCTTATAGCAATTATTGTAGCACACAAAGTGCTGCCAGCACTAAACGTTCTACAAGGAAACAGCTCCAGCACTTATTATTAATGCCCACCCGTCCAGGTATGTCTAAAGGTCAGTTCCCTGTGCTTTTTCTTAATAACCTGGTGAACTTGGGCATCCTGAGGCAATGTAGCAACTGCCTCATGTACATTGACAACCCTCTCCTCTTACCTCCCAACACTCAGACTTGTGAGAGATGCCCTTATATATCCAAATTGGAAGTCATGCACTCTTCAACCAAGACCGGAATAGCTGGTTAAGAGGAGAAGGTCAGCACTTGGACCATAACATATGGAACACATAGCCTTCAGAACACACACCAGCACTGCCTTCACATAAAAACACAAACCACACACCCACCTTCGCAGAGACTCTCAATAAAAATCTACCCAAACATCAGAGACCTCCAAGGCAGAAACACACTCGACCACCACAACACAACACTAATTACGAGACACATAACTCTACTAAACAGTGTGCCACTCAACCAAAGCCCCTAAGGCAAAACAGCATGCCCAACACACTAGTCATACATGACTCAATAGTGAGGCACACTTATGTCCCACTCGCTAGGTTGAATAAGGGGCAAGTTGCCTGTCAGGTGCTAGGTTCCGCCACATAACGCACAAACTCAGGTCCCTCAACAACAGGTACAAATATGACTCTGTCATTGTACATGTGGGTGTGAATGACCTGAGATGTATATCCCTGGACTACATGAAAAGAGACATGGAGGAGCTCTTGGATTATGTAGCCCAGGTGGGTATGACTATAGCCCTGAGCTGCATCCTACCATCACCCAGAATGATACCACAGTACAAGCAGAAAATATTTAATTTCAACAATCGGCTAAGTTTCTGTTGTCATTCTAAGGGGATCCAGTATCTGTCTGCCTGGGATGATATAATTGACAGACCTCGATGCTTTGCCAGAGATGGCTTGCATCTGTCACCCCTGGCCTTCTGGATACTGGCCAAAGCTCTTCCCACCCCTATAGTGCCTTTTTTAGGCAGTGTTCCAAAGACCAAATTACCACAGTAACAGCTACAAACAAATGCAATCTGAGGGTCATGCTGCTCAATGCTAGAAGTCTAAATCTCAAATTGCACTCATTTGCAGCACTCCTTAAAATGGAGAACATCAACATTTGTGCTGTAACAGAGACATGGTTTAAAGCAGCAGAAAGCACCCCTGCACTACCAGGTTATAACTCATTCCACACTTTTTGGCCCCAGAACTTGGACTGAAGCTCCAAAGGTGGTGATGTTTCCATATTCATAAAGGATGTGCACACCTCCAGACTGGTAACTCAACATAACACATCAGAGATACTTCAGGTGCACCTAACATTGGGTAAGACAGCGATTCAGGTTGTAGCCTGCTATAGGTCCCCAACCATGTAACAAGACTCACACTCCACATTCCTAAGCACCATGGAGAATATTTGGGTCCAACCTATCACTCTCATACTGGGTGACTTCAACTACCCCTCCATTAACTGGGAAATCTACTCAAGTACCAATACACTTGCCCAACGTTTCCTGGAATTCATTAATTCCAATGCCCTGGACCAGCATGTTCTTACACCCACTAGAGGTAGCAACATCCTTGACCTGGTCATTACTAACTTGGGTGACTGTTGCTCTACACCAATAGTCAACTCCTCTCTGGTTAGATCTGACCACAAACTAATCACCTTGGAAATACACATCCCTCCCACCCCACCCCCGCAAAGGTAACCACCATGAAAAACTTCTCCAAAGCTAACTTTGGGTTCCTAAAAACAGAGGTGGCTAACTTCACGGCACCCATGCAAATAGAGAATAGTTGCATGACTGCTGAATCGTACATCAGTACACTGTACGAACACGTACACAAATGCATGGCTCTCGCCATACCCAATAAAACCAAGATGCTCTCCTCCAAAAAAGGGAAGCCAATCTGATGGTCCTCTGCCATAAACAAACTCTACAACAGGAGGAGGAAACTGATGCAGAATAAGGTGAAGTCCCAAGATTGGAAAAACTCCCTTATCAGCCTCAACAAAAAGTTTGGTTTTGTGAAGAGTAGCTCATGCCTGCTCAACCTGGTCGACTTCTTTGAGTCAGTCACCAGAGCTGCGGATGAAGGCAAGGTGGTTCATACAGCCTACCTTGATCTGGCCAAGGCCTTTGATACCATTCCACACTCACGAATCATAGAAAAACTCATTAAGCTAGGCATGAACCCGTACAACACTAGGTAGGTTGCAAACTGGCTCACAGATAGAACCCACAGTGTGAAAGTAGCTGACTCCAAGTCAGACTACTGGCCAGTCACGAGTGGAGTCCCACAGTGTTTGGTCCTGGGTCTTCTCCTGTTTGGTATCTACTTCTCTGAAGTCCAGGCCAACACGAAGGGACTCTGGATGGCAAAGTTCACAGACAATTGCAAGTTGGGAGCTATTATTAGCTGCCCATGTGATGTTGACATCTTACAGAAAGGCCTCACTTAGACCAACGACTGGTGTCAGAACCATGGCCTTAAGATCAATGCCAAAAAATGTATCCTCATCCCCTTTGGGAAAAACCCTGTTCCCATGAATTACCACATCGATGGTAGTCCACAGAACACAGAAGTCGGTATAAGGGATCTGGGAACACAGGTTGACAGCAACCTCTCTTTTGACCACCGCATTGCCACTGTGGTCAGAAAGTCCTTCTATGTGGTACATCTCATTACTAAAGGTTTTGCATCCAGGAAGGAAGAAGTCATTGTCTCCCTCTACTCTTCCCTCATTAGGCCAGTCATCGAGTACAATGCCCCATTTGGCATGTACCTCACTTTACACCTGCAACAACTGGAGAGACCACAAAAGTATTTCACAAAGAGGATCCTAGGCCTTAAACACTTGTCCTATATGGACAGACTCAAAAAACTCCAACTATTCTCTGTCTCATATCGCCTACTTAGAGGCGACCTCTGCTTGACTTATAAAGCCAGGTCATACCCAGCTCTGTTAGAAATGCTACATCTAAAGAAATCCCTCTGTATCACATGCTCCAGAGACCTCAACCTCATTACCACAATCAACAGAACATGCTGGAGGGACAGGTTCATAACCCAGTGAGTGCCCATGCTATGGAATAGACATCTCATACATGTGAAACAGAGCACCTCACTGGTCCCTTCAAGAGAAATCTTGATGAGTGGATGGAAAATAGAAAATTCACCCCGGGATCATTCCAGTGGCTCTACTCGACAGAGGCACTGGGAACTAAGGTCAGGTGGCACGATGCCAGGGTAATTCTATGGCCTAGGCTTGCAAAGGCTCCAGGGCTGTTAGCCTAATACACACCTATGAACCTATATGATAGAGCAATGGATGGCACAGGATGCAATTGATGAGACTGTGTCACAGGAAAATGCTATAGAACCTTCTATAGAATGCCTGCAGGAATTGGAAAACAAGGGATTTGCCCTTAGTTTGGAAGAAAATGAGCTAAGAGAAGAATTGCTTGATTTAACAGACATGGACAGATATATCAAGATCAATGAAAGAAATAGACTACAGAAAGTTTATAAAGTCTGATAAAACAAATGAACACAGTAATTAGGACTGTTCATAGAGATCCATGTGGTATAACAGAAGTAAACAGGATATATTACTGTGCAGCTAAATTAGTAACTGATAACGTTCTATCATAAGAACACAGGTTAGTGAGGGAAAGGAAAGGGAGAAATCAAATACCATCATGGAAATATCAAATAAAGAAAATTATAAAGCAATTAAGACAAGAAGTGTCACTGTTGGAAGACTATAGAAGAGGGAGCAGATCAACAAAAATACTAAGAAAGATAGATGTGATAAAAGCAAAGTGCAATATTAGAACAGACCAGGTTCTATAATGCACTATCGCAAATAACAAACTAAAAATTTCAGCACAGATGGAAAAACGTAGAGATACAAACATAACTATAAAGGAAAAGTGTAAAATAAGCAATTTATTGAAAACCCAAAAAAGTTTTATAGAGAACTGGGAAATAAGATAAAAGGAACTGAAAGACCGCCAAAAGAAAAAAAGATACATTTTGTAGAAGCATCTATGAAGATCCTGTGGAACATAACAAAGAAGCTAAATGGATAGAAGAAGTAAAAGAAAGAATAAGAAGTTTAAAGGCACAGGATATGAAATGGGATGAAGTAACAGCTAGAGAGATTGAAACAAAGATAGGAAAAGCCTCTAATTGTAAAACCCCGGGCCCAGATGCAGTTCCTAACTTCTGGTTAAAAGTAGTAACATTTTTGCACGAAGATTTAGCCATGAGTAAGAACTATTTATATGCGCACCCAGAACAAACACCAACCTGGCTAACAACAGGAAAAACAATGCTCCTACATAAGAGTGAACCTGCAAGCTACCCGACGACGTATAAACTATACATGGGAATTGATGCCGGCAGAGTTTATAGTCATTTAGAAGAAAACTCAATTATGGCAGTAGAACAACAGTGCAATAAAAGAAAGTCATATGGAACAAAGGATCATTTGTTGTTAAATAAAGTCATAGTGGAGAACTGTAAAAAGGGGAAGAATTCTAAATATGGCATGGATTGACTACAAAAAAGCATTTGATAGTATAAGATACACCCCACACTGATCGATTACATTACAGTGACCATGAAACAGTGGCAGACCACTTTGCAATTAAGCCAAGATAAAGGACAAATTGTTACCCCAGGGATAAAAATTCAAAGGGGGATATTCCAGGGTGAGACTCTGTCACCGTTACTATTCTGCCTTGCCCTTAATCCATTAAGCTGTTTACTCAACAGCTTAGGCCATGGCTATAATCTGGCTCCTAGAAAACAACAAAGTTTAAAGACTTCTCACCTTCTCTTTGTCGATGATTTAAAACTGTATAGCTCATCAGATGAGGAACTGAAAGCACGACTGCAAGTTGTCAAAACTTTTTCAGATGATATAAGAATGTCATTTGGCCTTGATAAATGTGTAAAAGCAACCTTTAAAGCAGGAAAACTGTAGCGCCAGGAAAACATCAGTTTGGGACAGGAATGTGATATAAAAGAACTTGAGCAAGAGTGAGTGTATAAATATTTGGGAGTTAATGAAGGATCAACAATAAAACAAGAACAAATGTGAATAAAACTTAGTAAGGAATACTTTAGAAAACTTAAATTAATAATGAAAACAGTGTTGACATCTAGGAACAAAATCCAAGATATAAAACACTTTGCTCTTCCTGTCCTAACTTACAGTTTTGGAGTGAGTGACTGGCCCCAAAAAGTGTTGGATAGATTAGACAGGAAAACAAAAAGGATGCTTCATGCTCAACAAATGATTTATAAAAATCAGTGCATACCAAGATTATATATTCCGTGTTCCGAAGGAGGGATGGGCCTCCTTGAAATTGATTATATGTATAGATCTGCAGCTGTGGGTCTCCACACATATCTGATGACCTCACAAGACCGAAATGTGGTAGAAATTTTGAAACACGAGGAGAATAAATCTAAGATGACTTCTTTGCTTATTCTAGCAGAAGTTTATCGGCATCAAGCAGGAATGGAAATCAAACCATAAGTAGATAAAAATCGGGCAGCGACTGAATGTGCCAAAAAACAAAAGAAAGAATATAAGGTGAAGGATGAGATGAGAAGGCAAGAAATGTGGAAAAAGCATAAATATAGCTGCGAGTATAGAAAACTTCTGGAAGAACCTCATGTTGATCAGGAACAAACACAGGAATGGTTAAGGAGAAGCAAATTCAAACCAAGAGATGAAAGGTTAATATTGGTGGCCCAAGACAGTGGGCTGCATACACGTTGATTTATAAAGTTCATTGAACATGTGGGAGAAACAGACAATTGCAAAAGGACTATATACTGAAAGGCATAATAATGTGGCTAGACTATTGCACTGGGGATTGCGCAAACATTATGGTATTGAAGTAGCTGAAAAACACTGGAAACATGAGCCACAAAGCATCATAGGAAATGAAGAAGCCTATACCACATGGGATCACCCATTACAAACAGTTCAAAAGACAGATGATAGAAAACCGGATATAGTGGTCCAAGAAAAGAAGACAAGAGTAGCATTGATCATTGAAATCGCCACACCCAGTGACTACAGTGTCTTGTGTACAGAGAGACACAAAGTCATAAAATATCAGGATCTGCAGGCAGAAATGAGAGCAATGTGGAAGAAAGATACCCAGATAGTTCCAATAGTAGTAGGAGCAACGGGTCTTATAAAAAAAAAAATTTACAATCATATTTAGATATGTACCAATACATGTAAATCCATATGAACTGCAGAAGGAGTTATTAATGGGCACATTGTGGGTGCTGCAAGGAGCACTACTGGCTGACATCAAAGATTGAAACAATACTAATTTCATGAACTTTAATCGTACTTTGACTTAAGAATGGGGTCCATTCCTGTCATGGTATTAGAAACCCAAAAGACTTGGAGAAATTAAAAAAAGGTGATCTCTAAGACTGAAAATACTTCCTGCACGGGACGTGATAATATACTTGGCTGTTTAATAAACAGTACTAAGTGAGCCCGGACAGAGCCACTCCATAAACTATTTAACCTGAGTCTAGCTACTGGCTTTGTCTCTGATGTGTGGCACACAGGACTAATTATTCCATGCCACAAGAGTGGCTCTCCTACTGTCTCAGGTAATTATAGGATCATCAGAATGACAAGTGTTATTTACAAAGACAAGGAACATATTATAACTGACCCGATAAACTATGATATTAAAAGTTTCATCAGGGTAGACTCACAGCAAATTGGCTTTGTCTTGTCATATGAACCCGGTTAACTTTTTGAGAAGGGTAATGCAGGCAGTTGATGGTAGTCATGCTCTCTACATAGTTTTCCATGACCTGGCCAAGGCATTTGACTCCATTTGCACTATGCTGCATGGTTAGTAAGAGATAAGGAATTTCAAATAGATACCTATTTAATAAGAAGCAGTGAAATTGGCTAAAGGACAACCCCCACATGGTGCAGGTAGCAGGTGCCTCAAAAGAGAGTATGAAGTTGACCAATGGTGGCCCACAGGGCTCAATTCTAGGACATCTTTTTTTTTGGTATTTACTTTTCTGATTTCCAGAATATGGACCAAGACCTCTGGCTAATCAAGTTTGCAGATGCATGTAAAGTGGGAGCCATTATCAAGCCCCCCCTTGGATGCCAAAGCTCTTCAGCAAGAACACTTGTAGTTACCTGGTATATAAAACATTGGCTTAAATTAAATGCTAAGAACTGCAATATTGTCAAATTTGGTAAACAACCCCTCCCCCTGCATGTACAACATAGACAACATTCCAATCCAGAATTGATGGACATGCTCCACCTAAAGAAAACCATATCCCCTCGAGCCACATGCTCCAGGGATCTAAACCTCACCACAACAATAAATAGGACATGCTGGAGGGATAGATTCCTGTCCCAGAGACTTCCCATGCCCTGGAACAAGATTCCAATCTACATTAGGCAGAGCTCCTCGCTAACCCTCTTCAAGAGAAACCTTGTTAGGAACCTGGGTGGGAATTCCCAGATATGCTCAGAATTAGTCCAAAATGACAAAAAATACACCAAACCCACAAACATTGCCAACATCCTAGCTGACAGGTTCAGCGCAAACCTCTCCCCCCCCTTCCCCACCAAATATCTATCCCAGCAGAGTGCTGCCCCCCTGACATCTCAGATGCTCAGGTAAGAGCCACCCTCTCCAAAGCAAAAAACACAGCATCAATGGGATCAGACGGTGTCCCGGGCTGTGTCCTACATGAACTCCAAGAAGAACTAAACCCAAACATAAAACTACTGTTCAGTCGCAGCCTTACTACAGGATATGTACCCAAAGAGTGGCGTACAGCAACAGTGGTCCCTCTCCACAAAGGTGGTGCCTCAACGGATCCTGGAAACTATCGCCCCATAAGCCTGACTAGCTTGGTCTGCAAAGCTATGGAAAGGATCATCATTGACCTCATAAATGAAGATATTGGGGACCCACAGACACTGGATCCTACCCAGTTCGGCTTTGTTAAGGGCAGATCCTGCCTCTTAAACCTGTTTGATTTCTTTGAAACAGTCACCAAGGCCATTGACGAGGGGAAGGTGGACCACACAGCCTACCTGGACCTTGCAAAAGCCTTCGATACAATACCCCACTTGGGCATTATAGATAAGCTCACCAGCTTAAATATAAACCCCTATGTCACTAGATGGGTTACAAACTGGCTCAAGGACAGAACCCACATGGTTAGAATTGCTGGAGCCATGTCAGACTCCAAACCAGTTACAAGTGGCATCCCACAAGGCTCAGTCCTGGGACCTCTCTTATTCGGTATATATTTCTCGGAGGTACAGGCTAACACGGAAGGACTCTGGCTGACCAAGTTCGCAGATGACTGCAAACTGGGTGCCATAATCGACTCTCCAGCCGACACAAGCATCCTCCAAAAGGGCCTCATAGAAACAGACAACTGGTGCCAGAGCCATGGCCTCAAGCTAAACGCCAAAAAGTGTATAGTCATCCCCTTTGGCAAAAACAAAGTGCCCACAAATTACCACATAGGTAGTAATCCATTAAGTATGGAAGAAGTAATTAGGGACCTGGGGACCCAAGTTGATAGCAATCTCTCATTTGACAACCACGTGGCCAAAGTGGTTAGAAAAACATTTTATATAGCCCACCTAATCATGAAGGGATTCACATCTAGATCAGGGGAGGTCATCGTGCCTCTTTACTCATCCCTCATCAGGCCCATAATTGAGTACAATGCCCCTTTTGGGATGTACCTTACCAGACACCTGCAGCAACTGGAAAGACCCCAAAAGTACCTCACCAAGAGGATCAAAGGGCTCGAACAGATGCCATATGCTGCCCGGTTAAAGAAACTTCAGCTCTACTCAGTGGCATACTGCCTGCTCAGAGGCAATCTGTGCCTGACGTATAAAGCCATGTCCAACCCAGAATTAATGGACATGCTGCACCTCAGAAAATCCAAATCCCATCGAGCTACGTGCTCGAGAGACTTGAACCTCAGCACTGAAATAAATAGGACATGCTGGAGGGACAGATTCATAACCCAGAGGCTCCCTTCACTCTGGAATAAAATCCCAGTCCAGGTTAAGCAGAGTCCCTCATTAACTCTCTTCAAGAGGAATCTTGATGAGTGGATGAGAGATAGTAGGTTTTCCCCGAGTATCACTTCTGTGTCACTGTTAGACAGAGGCACAGTATACTAACCTCGAAAAAGGGCATAGCAAAATTCATTTAAAATGGGTGGCGAAAGCCAAACACACTCTGGCTAGGCTTATAAATGCCCTAGGGCAGATAGCCTAGTTTGAACCTATGACAAGTGGATGGGAAACAGAAAGTTTACCCCAGGGATCACTTCAATTGCTCTGCTGGACAGAGGTACAGGGAACTAATCTAAGGGGGCGGCGAAAACCAACACATTCCAGCTAGGCTGATAAATGTCTTTGGGCAGATAGCCTACTACCTACCTATGAACCTATGAACATCCAACTCTAAATGAGAATGTTGTAAAACAACTTGAAACTTGAGTTGATAATTCCCACTCTGTTGACCAAAATGTAATGCCAATCGTCAGAAAATCACTGTACGTAGTGCAGAAAATTGCCAAAATACCATCATCCAAATCTAAAGAGGTCATTGTCCCCATATATTCAGAATTGATCAAGCCAATTATTGAATACATTATCCGCTTTGTGATGTAAGTCACTAGACATGTGAAAAAACAATAAAACCCCAGAGGTTACTATCTAAGAAGATAAGGGGCTTAAAAGCCGTAAGCTGCATGACAAGAGTGGAAGCACTGTCCATTTATTCAGTATCGTAGAGACTTCTGAGATGATATCTATGCTTTGCTTTCCATGCCACTGGTGACCAGTGGTCCTGGTCCTCTTGTATTTCCACCAATCAGACAGTCACACATATATCTCAACCAGGGATCTAAATGTTCATTAGCAAATAAACAAAACATGGCACAGCAATAGGTTCATGTTCAGTGTCTTTGCCACCTCTGGCTTAGACACTTACTGCAAATCAAACAGTGTGAGAGATTATTTTCCTTTAAATGAGAACTGGATGATTAGATGAATATTCACACATTCATCCCTGTCTTGGCTGCCCCAGCCCTCTTTGAAAAACAAAATAGGTACAGTTTAAGAGTGGGCACTGCCAAGGTGTAAATGGCCATAGCATTCACTTGCCTTATGTTTCGCATAATTCTTATGACTGACATGATAAAGAACACAAAAACGGCAGCAGACCACAGCATACACTGTTTTTTATTACGAATAAAGTGAGTGCTTTCGTCGGTGTAAATCCACCAACTTCATCAGACAAATAACACCACATTTTGTTACAACTTAAATACTTTCAGACAGCCATAGCAATTAAGCAATTAAAAACATTTTTTAAAAAATTAAAGAAATACTCCCAAAATTATTATAACATTAAAGCTAAAGTGGAAATACAATTTGCATTACCTGTACTATAAAGGACGGTATGTTTAAAAGTGCATTCTTAAAACTACATAGTCATCATGGAACCATTTATCTCAAAGATAAAAGAATAAAATTAAAACAAATCAATGAAAAACAACAACAGTAAGACCTATCCAAAGTCCTTGTGACTTCCTTATATACATATTTATATCATTATATTCTTCATCAAGTGATTATGATACATAATATCAACAAGCCCAAATATTTCACACTAATACACTATGCATTTGTTTAAGTTGGAAACCCAAGTAAAAACTTGTAGGGGTTACTTAAGCCCGAAACCAGTGAATGAACAAACTCGCATCATGTATAATAAACCTAATGATACACTAAAAATTGAAAAATGTGAATTATTATTTATGGTAATAATAAGCTATACAAGCCATATGTAGGGTAGCTTTATCTATTAAGGGCCTTGAGCTTAAGAAGGCATCTAATAGAAATGTAGTCATTAAACCCTGGAGGCACATGGGCCGATGTGCGTACTTGCCATTTCAGTTCACATTCCTCCAGTCTAAGTTCCCAAGGCCCACCCCTAATATTGTGTTCTACCTGTTGTAAAACAACAAATTGAAATTGGTGGTTGGGGTGTTCTATAATATGTCTCGCCAAAGCGGTGGTAGTGTTGTTCTTACCAACACAGTAGGTGTGTTCATATACCTTTTGTTTGATTTTTCTCTCCGTTTTCCCAATATAGTATGCATCACAGGAGACACACGTTGCTGCATAAACCACTCCTTGGGACTCGCAATTAAATTTGCCCCTTATGTGGTACTCTTTCTCCCTCAGTTTGACCTTATTTGTAGTTCTAATATATCTACATTGTGGGCATCTACCACATTTCACCATGCCCCTACCTCTTTTATTTACCTTACTTCTCTCCACTAAGGATTTCAAATTAGGGTCCCTTTGAAAAGTCATGAGAGGTAGTTGTCCCAGTTTGATGAGTCTGGTGTCTTCATTAATGAAAGACCAGTTTTTATTAAGGATATCTCTAATGTGTGTGGCATCCAGAGAAAATGTTGTAATGAACCTGCTAGCTGTATGGTCATTAGCGTGATCCCTTGTCACTATATTGTTGACTGTCCATCCAGTATGCTCATGCTCATACCCTTTACAAACAATCGGGTGAAAGTGACCTAAAATTCTCTTCCTATCAACTTCCTCAAAAATGTTATTGAGGAACCCCAATGGGTAACGTCTTTTTAAAAACATAGAGTTTACAAGTGTACATTCCTCTGTAAATTCGCCATAGCAAGAGATCATTCTAGCAGCCCTAACCGCTTGCCCTTTCACAATTGCCTTTTTCTGGTGTAATGGGTGGCTGCTGGTAAAATGTAAAAAGGCATTAGAGTAAGTGGGCTTGCGGTAGATAGTTGTTCTATATCTTTGGTTCAAACTATCCTTACTTAGAAGCACATCCAAGTAGTTAATGTGCTTGTGTCTTATCTGATATGTAAAATCCAAAAATGAAGTAAAGTTTTAATGCTGCAAATGAAGGTTTCAATAAGCTGCATTTCCCTTTTCCAGATAAAACACATATCTTGGTACTTTGTGTACCAGACAACATTTTCTTTGTATAATGCATCATTAAATAAAAAAATCCTCTCCCAAAATGCCATTACACAATTGGCAAAACTACTGCCACAGGGTGACCCCATAGCAATCCCCGTCTTTTGTAGATAGATTGTTCCATTAAACCACAGGAAGTTGTTAGTCAGTACTAGCTCCAACAAAATTTCAGTAGTGTTAATGTCACTACTAGCCATCCCTTTTAAATGTAGGAATTCTCTAACCCATTCAATGCCTAGTACCTGTGGAATAACTGTATACAGATCTTTTATATCCACCGTAAGAAAGATAAAATCATCTTTGTATTCCACATTATTAATACAGTAAAGAAAACTCCATGAATTGTGGCATATTTGGCTGCTGCTCTCGCTTCCCGGTAAGTGTAGCTCTTGAAGAAATGAAGGAATAAGCACAAGTAATTTTATTGTATCTATGCTTAATGCGTTTATGTTACTATTAGTTTTTGAAACTCTTTAATCATACTGCTGCTGTAACTTGCTGGATTAATACCTGAAGTGTACTTACTGTTATGAGCTACTGAGACTTTATACGTGTCCTTGCTGTTTAAAGTTTTTTCCTTTTTAAATACCCTACCACACCGTGGTGTTAAGCTAGTGTTTCTCTCTGCTCTGGTTGAGCAGCGTGCATTCTTGTGTTGCTTGCCCCCCTTTGCTTAGCGTATACATTTGTGTCCATTTGTTTAGGCTTTTGGGTATGGTTTACCAATGCTCTAGTAGGAGCAGCACATACTTTCAAGGTCTCCTGCTCTATTTTGCTCGGTATATGCTTTACTGTGTCTGTTAAGGTGCATATGAAACTGGTCACAATGCTAGTATCTCAGTGAGCTATACTGAGGTGTCCGTTTAGCAGCTCTAGATGCCGTTCACAACACTAGTGTATTAGCCTGCTTTATTGATTGTCGTCGACAACCATTTCCTGATCCAAGTTCTTCCACACTGCCCAGAACAAAAACTGTGAACTCTATAGTTAGCGATGACTTTTTCTCTCGGCTAACTTGGCTCCCAGCACCTGAATCCCAACGGCCATCGATTTTCAGTCTGCTAACTGCTTAACAGTGCTTTTTCCTGTAAGACTGGGCTCCTAACTACTAAATCCTTAGCGACCATTAAATTTTAAACTGCTACTGCCTTATTTAACTGCCAACACGTTTTTCAGTCAGCTAAACTGCTTAACAGTGACTTTTTGCTGTAAGACTCTGCTCTTAATTTATTAAAACCTTAGCGACCATTGAATTTTAAACTGCTACTGCCTTATTTAACCGCCGACATGTTTTTCAGTCAGCTATACTGCTTAACAGTGACTTTTCCGGTAAGACTCGGCTCTTAATTTCTTAGAACCTTAGCGACCTTTGATTATTAACCTGCAACTACCTTATTTCACTGCAGCCATGCTATTCTTAGCACTAGAATCTAGGCGACCATTGATTTAGCAATATACTGCCTATCAGTGTCTTTTTACCTGTAGACATGGTTTTATTAACTCCAAAACCTTAACAACTGTTTATTTTGCAACCTGCAATTGCATAACAGTGTATTTTACACTGTAGGCTTGACACTTTGTCTTAGAACCGTAGCAACCTTTGACTTTTAAACCTGCTACTGGATAACTAGTGTCGTTTTTCCACCTAACTATAGTCAGAATATTATTGTCTATTGTTTTAGCAACTTAGTCACAGCATTACTATAGGCTTTGCTTTTGCTGATATGTATTTATATTTTGCTATCCCTAAGGCCTGTCACGACTGACTGTCTTTATGTGTCAAACTGAATGTAACAACTGTATTTAGCTGTAGCTACTGCCTTGGCCAATTTCTCCCACCTAGGAATATTGTTTTATTCATTGCTATGCGAACACAAATACGGTCTCTGACTACTTTTAAGCAGTGTTGTTTTTGCTTAGCATTTTGTAATCCTGTTACCTAACTATTGTTTGCATGCTGAATTGATGTATAAAGTTTATTATATCTTGTGGACCTTCTACTGCACAACTGTTTCCACCTTTCATGGTTTCCAACTTCTCTGCTTCCTATTTCTCTCTCCCTCAGTCTACACTTGTCCCTCTTACTTTCTCTCCTCCTCCCACTCTACTCTGTATAATTCCGTCCACTAGCCTGCATTTTACTTCTTCCTGCACTCTCCTTCTTCCTATTTTCCCCGTACCCCCATTTTAACTTATTGTTTTTTCTCACTCTCCTTTTCAGTTGCTCCTCAGAGTGTTTTCCCCCTTCTTCACTGACCAGACAGGAGATTCCTCCTCCCAAAAGAGAAGACGTCCGTGGACTATCTGCTTGAGCCATATTAATTTTCTGGGACCCTATCTCCCTTGCTAAAGAGACTCAATGTATGTAATCTCTTACATATGTTTTTTTTTCTAGCATCTAGCTAACCTTGAACAGCATTCTACCTCGGTGCGCGTGAAAGTAGCCTACCACTGGTCACTGCACATCCTTGCCCCATCCTTGGTTTCCAGTCTTTCTCCCCATAATTACCTCTATCTAATCTCTGTAACCTAACTTCTCTGTGGAACCTCTTCTCCTCTGAATGCACCTCCCTCCATTTTCCACTAGGTGGCAGCATACTCCTGATAAAAGGAACTGCAATATTCCCTTCTCCCTGCTCCACTTACCTTTTCTGCCTAAAAGTGTCTCTGCCCTACACTAAAGAATCAGTAATTTACCTCCCCACACTTATACTTACTTTCAGAGAGTTTTTCACTAACCAAACATAAAATCCTAGCTATTAACTGTAAACCAAAGTTTATAACCATATACCTGCACCCCTGCTATAATTCTCCTTCTCCAGCCTCAGGTCACTGATTTTTTTTGGGCCTTTCCTGCCTCTTTGGCTCTTCCCGCTCCGTTCGCCCTGCGGTCTCACTCCGCTCCCCTACCCTGCCCCCAATTCTCATCCGACCCCCAGTACCTCTACATTTATCCCCCTCCTATCAGTCACTCTCTATCCACCAACCAATCCTGACACACCTTTCCCCCTCCCCTTCCTTCACCCTACCGCTCTTAACCACTCCCCCCACACTCCTAACATAACATCACCCTCTTTTCTATCTCCTCTGACTGACTCCAACTACCATGCTCACCCTTCCTCCCAAGGTCCTTCTCCTCTCATCCTTCCCCTTCCTTCTAGTATCTCTATACCAAATCACCTGCTATACTGATTTCCATTTACTCTCTCCTCCTTTTACTCCCCAACACCACCTTACTTCCCATTACCACAACATCTCAGCTTCTTTAGTTCCCTCCCACCCTATCCTTCTTTTGAAAGTAAAACTTTTTCCAAGCTCAAATAATAACTTTAAACATAAACCAAATCTCTACCAGCCTCTTCTATCTAAATACAAAACTAATAAACACATCCCCCATCCCACATACCTTTACTTGGCCAGCGATATTCACCCCAATCCAGGTCCTAATTTCTCTCCTACAAATCTCCCTTGCACCAACAACAAATCCTCTAACAAAAACCTCAAATTCCTCACTATCAATGCCCAAAGCTTAAAAAATAAATTAACCCTCTTCCATGCCTGGCTCAATCACAACTCTCCTGACGTAGCAGCGATCTCTGAAACCTGGCTAAAACCTCACATTAATGACTCTGAATTCCTAACCCAGGATTCCATTCTCTCCGATCTGACCGACCTAATAGAAGAGGTGGTGGTGTTGCTCTAATCTACTCCAATCTCCTGTCCATTACTCCTTACCCTAACCCCATCCCTTCTTTCAATAACGCTGAACTTGTAATTGGCATACTAAAAATAAACAACCATAAAAGTATCTGCATTATTTGCCTCTATATTCCCCCTGGCAACAATACCGATACACTGGAAGACATCCTCTCCTGGACTTCCTCCAATATTAAGCTAGAAACCTTCATTTTGGGAGATGTATATATTGACTGGGGAAAAATCATTAACCCTAATCCCACGATAACCATCAACCTATTCAACTTCTCTCAACTTACTAACTCCATTACTAGACCTAACAAAACTAATCCCCCTGGCACCGTACGTGACTGGATCCTAGTATCTCATCCAAACAAAGTTATAAAATCTGGTGTCACTCCTGACCCATTAGGAGACCACCTCCCTGCCTTCTCCATTTGAGCTACTCCCACCTCCCCACACTCTCACCACTACATTCATACTCGTAACCTATCTACCTTCAACCCTACTTCTTTCTCTGACTCTCTTAAGCTAGCTAACTGGAACCCCCTAAAAACACTGCCATTAGACGAAGCCGTTGTCTAATTCAATTCTACATTCATAACTGTCCTTAACTCCCTAGCTCCCATAAGAACATAAAGAGTTAAAACAAATACCACCCCTTGGCTCACCAAAGACACAAAAAAGATAATGCTTCAAAGGGATAAAACCTGGAAAACCTACGTTAAACACAAGCAACCTGAAATCTTCCTTAAGTATAAGCAGTTAAGAAACCTTGCCAAAAAACAAGTCATTAGAGATAAAAAAGTCTTACCACATCAAACAATTCTGGAATTCTATTAATTCCCTCCTTAGACCATGTACAAAAAACATCCCCTGTCCTGATACCAGCAAATCTGACCTTCAAATAGCCTCCCTATTCAATTCCTTCTGCACCTCTTCCATCGCTGAGCCAACCAAGATGTTCACAAACAATAACCTTCCTCCCCCCCATGCTCAATCTTCCGTTCCCTGCTCCCCCCCCCTTTCGAACTCAAACCAGTATCCACCAACCTAATAAAGAAACTTCTATATAAACTAAAGCCTTGCTCCAATGCCCCTGACAGCATTCCATCCCCCTTCCTAAAAATAGCTTCTGACTCTATTGCTCTACCTATCAGCATCCTAATTAATAGGTCTTTACTTGAATCCTACGTACCTAAACTATGGCGCACCGCTTTCATTCTTCCTCTCCACAAGGGCGGCAAAAATTGTAATGTCTCCAATTTCCGCCCTATAGCCATCCTCTCCCCAATCTCCAAAATCCTAGAAAAATGTATCCACCTGCAGCTCCTGCCATTCCTTACCAAGCACCAGCTACTCTCTCCTACCCAACACGGCTTCCTCCCCGGACACGGTACTAACACTGCCCTTCTCTCCTTCTTGCACTCTGTCAATTCAGCACATGACTCTGGTAATATAGTATCCTCTGTTCTGCTAGACTTATCCAAAACTTTTGACACCATCTCTCATACCCACCTTCTAAATCACCTCTCTAATCTCAACCTTTGCCAAAAAGCTCTTTCCTGGTTCTCCAGCTACCTTTCAAACAGGTCCCAAGCTGTGAAATGGGTCCAAGCCTCCTCTACTTTCCTTCCTACCCCTACCGGAGTACCCCTAGGTTCCATACTTGGCCCATTACTATTCAATATCTTTATTAATGACTTCCACAAAGCCATTCCTAACACCAAAATTGTGCAATACGCTGATGATTCCACTTTGATCTGCTCTGCTTCTAACCTAACAGAGCTCCAAGCCCTAACACAGGTTCCAGGGTTCACGCATGAAGTGCCAAAACCAGAGAAGGAGGTAAATCATAGTTTGCCAACAATATTAGTAAATAATGAGTGCAACTTCAAGATATATAATTTCTTACATTAAATATCAATGAAGAGATTGTTAATTTTTTTGCAAAGGGTTTGACATTCGTGCCTGACAGAAGGGCTGATCTGGTCAAAACCATTTTGGACCTGAAAATGTTTGTGCGTAAGCTTAATCTAACTGCACTCTTTGGTAACAACCCAGCACTTACAGGCACATTGAGAGTGTCTAGTTTATTTAATCCACCTATGCAAGCATCTTTAGCAATTTTTGAGAAGGTCAGCGAAATGGACATTAAAGCGTTACTTGTCAAGGAGGTTCAAAGATCTGCTCCAAAAATTAACTGTTCCAAAAGCGAATTGGAATACATTGACTTATTGAACTCTTGTAACATCCGAGTCATGAAACCTGACAAGGGTGGGGGTTTGGTTTTCATGGACCAGTTTGATTATATAGATAGAATGGAAGCTCATGTGACATCTGATGTATATGAAGTGGTTAGTCTTAATGAGCTTAATACTGCATACAAGAGGGTGAATAATGTACTTAATGATTTATTTCTTGAAGGTAGTATTGACATAGACACCTTGCAGTATTTAATCATGCCAGCCCCCATTTTACCCATATTATTTGGGCATCCTAAACTGCATAAAGATACTCATAACCCCCTTTAAGACCCATAGTAGATGGGAGAGGATCAGTTACGTATGCGTGCACTAAATTTATTGATTACAAACTAAAACCTTTAATCAAGTCTGAATCACAAATATGCCATGATTCATGGAATTTTCCTGTATTAATAATTTGGAATACAAAGATGATTTTATCTTTCTTACGGTGGATATAAAAGATCAGTATACAGTTATCCCACATGTACTAGTTATTGAATGAGTTAGAGAATTCCTACATTTAAAAGGGATGGCTAGTAGTGACATTAACACTATTGAAATTTTGTTGGGAGCTAGTACTGACTAACAACTTCCTGTGGTTTAATGGAACAATCTACCTACAAAAGACAGGGATTGCTATGGGGTCACCCTGTGGCAGTAGTTTTGCCAATTGTGTAATGGCATTTTGGGAGAGGAATTTTTTATTTAATGATGCATTATACAAAGAAAATGTTGTCTGGTACACAAAGTACCAAGATGATATGTGTTTTACCTGGAAAGGGGAAGTGCAGCTTATTGAAACCTTCATTTGCAACATTAAAACTTTTACTTCATTTCTGGATTTTACATATCAGATAGGACACAAGGACATGAACTACTTGGATGTGCTTCTAAGTAAGGACAGTTTGAACCAAAGATATAGAACAACTATCTGCCGCAAGCCCACTTACTCTAATGCCTTTTTACATTTTACCAGCAGCCACCCATTACACCAGAAAAAGGCAATTGTGAAAGGGCAAGCGGTTAGGGCTGCTAGAATGATCTCTTGCTATGGCGAATTTACAGAGGAATGTACACTTCTAAACTCTATGTTTTTAAAAAGACGTTACCCATTGGGGTTCCTCAATAACATTTTTGGGGAAGTTGATAGGAAGAGAATTTTAGGTCACTTTCGCCCGATTGTTTGTAAAGGGTATGAGCATGAGCATACTGGATGGACAGTCAACAATATAGTGACAAGGGATCACGCTAATGACCATACAGCTAGCAGGTTCATTACAACATTTTCTCTGGATGCCACACACATTAGAGATATCCTTAATAAAAACAGGTCTTTCATTAATGAAGACACCAGTCTCATCAAACTGGGACAACTACCTCTCATGACTTTTCAAAGGGGCCCTAATTTGAAATCCTTAGTGGAGAGAAGTAAGGTAAATAAAAGAGGTAGGGGCATAGTGAAATGTGGTAGATGCCCACAATGTAGATATATTAGAACTACAAATAAGGTCAAACTGAAGGAGAAAGAGTACCATATAAGGGGCAAATTTAATTGCGAGTCCGAAGGGGTGATTTATGCAGCAACGTGTGTCTCCTGTGATGCATACTATATTGGGAAAATGGAGAGAAAAATCAAACAAAGGGTATATGAGGTAGAACCATATGAACACACCTACTGTGTTGGTAAGAACAACACTACCACCGCTTTGGCGAGACATATTATAGAACACCCCAACCACCAATTTCAATTTGTTGTTTTACAACAGGTAGAACACAATATTAGGGGTGGGCCTTGGGAACTTAGACTGGAGGAATGTGAACTGAAATGGCAAGTACGCACATCGGCCCATGTGCCTCCAGGGTTTAATGACTACATTTCTATTAGATGCCTTCTTAAGCTCAAGGCCCTTAATAGATAAAGCTACCCTACATATGGCCTGTATAGCTTATTATTACCATAAATAATAATTCACATTTTTCATTCTTTAGTGTATCATTAGGTTTATTATACATGATGTGAGTTTGTCTATTCATTGGTTTCGGGCTTAAGTAATCCCTACAAGTTTTTACTTGGGTTTCCAACTTAATAAATGCATAGTGTATTAGTGTGAAATATTTGGGCTTGTTGATATTATGTATTATAATCGCTTGATGAAGAATTTAATGATATAAATATGCATATAAGGAAGTTACAAGGACTTTGACTAGGTCTTACTGTTGTTGTTTTTCATTGATTTGTTTTAATTTTATTCTTTTATCTTACTTTGAGATAAATGGTTCCGTGATGACTATGTAGTTTTAGACATAACGTACTTTATAGTACAGGTAATGCAAATTGTATTTCCACTTTAGCTTTAATGTTGTAATAATGTTGGGAGTATTTCTTTAATTTTTTAAAAAATGTTTTTAATTGCTTAATTGCAATGGCTGTTTGAAAGTATTTAAGTTGTAACAAAATGTGATGTTATTTGTCTGATGAAGTTGGTGGATTTACACCGACGAAAGTGCTCACTTTATTCATAATAAAAACAGTGTATGCTGTGGTCTCGCTGCTGCCGTTTTTGTGTTTTCTAGTCGGTTTGGTTTTGTATTTTGAGGAGTTTGACATGATAAAGAATTATAATCTTTGCTGTGCAGCTAGGACATGTTAGCAATAAGTCTGAAAATAGAAGGTTATGAATAATCTGAAGAAAGGTGGTAGGAGAGAAGAGTGACTGGATAAAGAGAGGTGAGATATTAGCACAGGTAGATTAGAAGTAGAGACAAGGAGGAACAAGGAGTGAAGTTTGCTCAGGATAGAGAAGATATAGAGGAGGACAAGAGAAAAGATAGGAGAGTAGCGATGTGAGAATAAGATAATGAAAAATAACATTATGAAAATAGGGAAGATAAGAAAACTGAGGTGTAAAAACATGAACATTTGAACACGGGAAAGGGGGGGTATTGAAATGCGTCAGAGAAAGGAGAGAGGTCAGAAATGGATGCTTTCCTGATTTAGTGGATTTTATTCCTGATTGGTTATATAGAAGTACGTGATACAAAACAAAGAAACGGGAGTACATAAGTACAACTAAAGTGAGCTAAAATACTAAGGTAGTCAGGTGATACTGCATTTGGGCCAAGAGTGTATACAATGGACAGATACATATGAGTTTTTTAAAGTTGTGGCATTACTGATTAACCCTTAATATCGGAGATACTGTATTCTATAAGCTAATGCAGGTAAAAAAAAAATGTACCACAGACAGTTGAAGGCAACTTGCCAAACTAAAATTTAACAGCAGATACAAAACACAGCCTGTCCACCAGTGAGAGGTTTAAAACTATTTAATACTAAAAATCAGCAAGTATAAGAAAAATAAAAACACAATGAAATGTGAGGTCAGTTTAAAATAAATGGATAAGCACTTTCAGCAGGGATGCCTTCATCACATCCTGTTGTACTAAACTTTGCTCATCAAATTTAAACAGAGGCTTAGCCAGTCAAAGTCTACTTCCTCAGTCTCCGCCCTTTCGGTTTTAAAGGAAACATTCCATTTAGTCCAGACAGCTTATCAGCCTGCAAATCAGCAATCCAGTGAGTTTCCACAATCCCATTCAAATTGCAGAGATGCCCCATTCTCATATCTTCAGTCAATACTTCAAGCACCATAAAATTAAAACTATGGCAAGGATAATTTATAGTATGCTGTGACAAGGCATTGGTTTTGCTTTTTAGCCTGATGTCACTTAAATGGCGCAATGCCCTCTCTTTAAAAGGTCTGTTGGTCTTACCAATATGAAAACAGTGGATACATTACAGCTAGTGACGTAAATAACATTCTTGGTATTGCAGTTGACATAAGTCTTAAGTTTGTATTCCTTCCTACCTAGGATGTTCAAAGCAGTTCTTGAAATTCAGAAGACCACATTCTTTAAATTTTCTGCATGAGAACGTACCTATTCTGTTAGTGATTGGGTTCATCTTGTTAGTAGGTCTATCTTAACATAGCAGTTATTTTAAATTCTTTCTGTTCTTAAAACACAATCTTGCTGCATCACCTACTATACGTTGAATGTTTTCATCTGCTGTCAAGATCTTCCAGTTCTATATTCTATAAGCTAGACAGAAAAATATGGAGCTGTCTCTTTTAGTTTGGTAGGTGTTTTTTTGATTAGTAGGACTTTTTTTGGAAGATTCAAGTATTCCACTGGCTGCATACTCATTTAGTAATAAGTTTAGTACTGGGCATTCGTTATTGTATCTGAATTTATGAGTATAAGTAAGATAAATGTAGTTAATTCTGTTTGTGAATGACATGTAATTTAGTATGCACTTGGCTTTGCTGTGAATTTTGCTGTTTTTTAGCATGTAGATTTTTTGAAAAATGTGGTATTTTTGACTTTTCCAATTACATTAAAAACATATAGGAGTTTGGGAATACAAACTGTTTTTGCAGAAGTTTTTTTCTCTTTTTTTTCCTGGACAGAAATAAGTAGTTTTTGATATGGAAAAGGGCAGTTAGAGTTTTATGAATATTTTGTCCCATGTTATTTAATGCTCATTACATGTGATTCTATTATCAATAATTACACCAAAGTATTTATATTGGTCAGCTGTCTGAATTATGGCATTGTTTATCATGATGGCATTAGGGGTGCTAATGTTCCTTTTACATCAGAAGTTTTTTTTTTTTAATTTAATATGAGGGTTGAATCACACAGCCATGATAATAATGCATTGACTGATTGCTGCTCCCGGTTTAATTTCTCCAAGTCTTTTGGTGCTCTTTGCAGCACCCACAATGCACCCAGAATTGCATTGAATTGAATTGCAGAAGGAGTCAGTTCTGGGCACATTGCTGGTGCTGCAAAGAACACTGTTGGCTAACATTAAAGACTGGAACAACATAAATTTCATGAACTTTAATCATACTTTAACTTAGGAATATGGGTCCATTCCCATTATGGTATTAAAAACCCAAAAGACTTGGAGAATTATAGTTGAGCTCTTACTTGACATAAAATAAATTGATACAAATGACCAAAATGGAGAAAGAAGCCCTTTCTTTATCTTCCAAGACTTTAGCAACCACACACACACACTATCTCTTTGGATGCAAAGAAGATTTCATCCTACCACTCACATACACACGCACAGTCAGGGTTTTACAAGAAAGTGTTAATTTTGGCCATGTTTGTGTTAGCCAAATAGTTCTCAGCATGTATAGCCATGTTTGTGTTAGCCAAATAGTTCCCAGCATGTATAGCCATTTGCACATCATTAAGCTTTTTGATATGATGCAATAAATTGCTGTATTCTAGATTTCTCACTTCTCACTTGGAAACAGCTTTCATTGCTGCGAGTAGACTGGCAGCATTAGATGTGATCATAACAAAAATGATCATGATATCACTAGGCAAACTAAAATGCCTGAGACAGTTTTGAGGGTAATCTTGGAAAAGAACTGTGATTCAAAATATAATAGTAAGAGAACCCCGCAAAAATGTAATACATAATAAGAAAGTTTTCCCCCAAACACTTACCTGCTGTACATCAACTCATAAAGTTCACTTGAATCTTTGATACATTAATGATTAATCAGTGTCTGGGTCTGCCTTCAAACATTAGAAAAATGGAAATGTAAGTAGACTAAATAGGTTTAAAAAAAATGCAGTAACATTGCCATTAAATAAGTTATAGGATTATCATGAAGCCTTTAGACTGCTTACAAAGTTACAAAAAAATATGCATCATACACACTGCTGATACAGGATTCTTGACCAAAAGAGAGCTGGCGAGAACTGATTGGTCTATTTGCCAAAGTCATATCACAGAAACTTCTCTGCAGGCACGTCTCTTCAGATGTAATCCTTCCAGCCTTGAATAAATTGATAAATTAAAGAAATACATACCTTCCATAGATGAAGCGTTGAGTATTTGTTTTGCAAGCTAAGTTTCTGCCTCAACCTGTTTCATCTTTAATGATGTAAAGAATTAGATATATATGTTTTTTTCCTGCTTTGTCTTTAGTTCTTTTTCTTTTACTCACTTTTGTGCTGTCAGTGAATCAATAGGGTCCGGAGTCTTGTCTAAAGTTCAGATGTGGTTGTGCATAAATTATTAAGTAGCAGCCTTTCCAGTGTAACAATTTTAATTACCAGAGAGAGAGGTAATTGATTTGTGAATTCCCCTGACTGCTCTTTATAGTCCATTGCTGAAAGATAATGACAGGGAAAAAGTAAGTAGCTCTCCAACAAAACCAATAAGAATCCATCTTCAGATTCCTCTGCTTAATAGCATATGCACTGCAGGGTGGTGGTAAAGCTGGTGTACTGCAACTATAACTATGGGTAGTAGTTAAATAAAAAAAAACTTGACAGGTTCCTGTTGTCATAGAACTTACTAATTACAGATGCACAGAGAACAGTTAAGATGTTTTGTTATTTATTGTTCACAGTGGAGTTCTAATGCTTTGTTTATGAATCTCGTTAAATGCTAAACTTCATTTGCTGAGCATTAACAAACTAAGTCCTCAAAAATTTGATTTAATAAACATATGTAGTTTTAAAATATTTGCTCATTTATTTTGTGTTGTATCTGAAGTTCTTCTCTTTTTTTACTATTTTTATAAATGTTTGCCTACCCGAAATGTAATTTCTCATTTGTACTGCATTTATCAAAATGCGTGATACTGGCTATTTTTCTGTGATTTTTTTTTTTTTGTGTGTGAAATCACTATGTAGTGTTAACAGTTTGTTGAAATATCCTGTACAGTTTGGTTCACAAATAGTGTGCAATGTGTTGGGGTTAGGCAGTTGTTTAATCTAATGCAATACAGTTGATAAGCATTACCAAGAAATATTTTGTTTGTCTGCAATGATGTCTTTGAAAATTGTGTTAACCATGTTGTGCTAATTTACATGATAATAGTTATTATTCCGTTTTATTAATTATTTTTAGAGAATGGGCAAAACATACATCAACATCTTCCTAGTGGAGAAAGAACATTCAACAACAAGGTGCTAATATCCAGATAATGTCCAGTAAAAAAAAAAAAAAAAAAGCCCTCTACTTCATGGCAGCATATTATGCTGCTCTGAAACTTTAAACAAGAGAAAAACAAATGGCCACTATTTTTTCTTTATGCTTGCTAAATGCCACTTTTCTGTTTGGCAAGAGTAAAATAAGAAAAAAAAGAAATAAAGAAAAAAATAACTGATATGTGCACTAGTCTATGTTTGTGTGTGTGTGTGTGTGTGTGTGTGTGTGTGTGTGTGTGTGTGTGTGTGTGTGTGTGTGTGTGTGTGTGTGCGCGTGAGAGACAGAGAGACAGAGAGAGAGAGAAAGACAAAGTGAGGGAGTGAGAGAGAAACAGAGACGGTGCATACCTCTTTATTTTTTTTCACCTGGAACAGGCACTCCATAACCATACATTTCTGAACAATAAAAACATGAAACTGTAATGTTAGGCATTATTGACTGATTGTAATTCTCAGTGATTTACCAGCAAATCAAACATTCTATGAGCATCACAGCAAAACTCTGCAGTAAAATTAGGGTGCTGTGCAAAATCACAACCGTTAAGAAACATCTGAGGCGTATAAAGTCAACAAAGTGGCTGCAACTGCAGAGCATGTGTGTGTGTATGTATGTATACATTAAATACTTATGAAGCTTATAATTTGGATGTAAAATACTTCCTCCAACAACAATTATATATTTATTTACTGATAGTTTATTAGAAAGTCTGAAACATTAGGTAGAAGAGCAGTTTAAAATCAAAAATATAAAAAAGTATGTAGTAATAAAAATACAAAACAATTTAACATATAGGTCATTTTCTAAGGGCAATCATGCTTGAATGAGAGGGTGGTCTCAAAGAAACAGCACCCCTGGGTAGGAAATAATTCCCTGAAAGCACCCATACTTTTCAGGCATTACTACTGGTTAATTTACTAAGCTACTATCATATATACATTTGTTAAGTGGTCACATAGTCTTAGTAGCTATTATTCTACCAAAATGTTCTTGTTACATGATATGCACCATGTCCTTTCTGATGGCCTGGTTATGTTTGAAAGCTTATGGACGAAGTTCATCAAATTAATTTAAAAAACTAAGCACACAATACTGCTGAGATATAATCTCCATCAAATTCTTGTAGAGCCTCCTTTCTGTTCCTGAGTTCACTTACATGGAAAACTCCTAATCTTTGGTAGTCTTTTCAGTTTATATTTGTGTTTGAGTATATGAAATAATTATGCATGATCATTCATTTTATATCACAATAATTTTTCTGACAAGTAAAATATTTGTTATGCCCTGAGATTCATAATGATTAGCAAGATAACCCCTAATATGAGTGGCCAAACTCTCACAGAACCACTTTCCAATTTAGAGGTAGGTACAGTGATTGCCTATGGTCAGAAGAATCACCACAGTGGTCTATCCCACCTCCCTAGTTGTAGGGTAGTGAGGCATTCTGAGGGAAAGGCTAATGTTAATTAGCCAGGTGCAATCCCCCAGAAATATCTGTGGTAAGAATCATTCCTGCATAAATACTGTAATATGAATAGTCATGTTAATTGATATGGCAAAGATATGGCAGTCATCTACTCATGTCAATGGGAGAGACTGTATTGCAGATATGTTTAACGAAGTTCAACAGAGAGATAGCAGTGGTGGTGTGGGGTATGGATGTGTATGGCAGTGTGTATACATCTCTGCAGGCATATGAATATATTGGCAATAACCATGTGTGTTTCAATATGTGTCTGTCTGGGTAGTATTTTGGAGGGGTTAGGTAGAGGATGAAGAATGTAGATGTGTATGTGTGTGTGGGGGGATGGGTAATTGTGTCCATGAATTTATTTCAGTGAGTGCAGGGTGTTAATGTCTACATATGTGTGTGTGACAAGGAACATTGAGGGTAATTGTGCCAATGCAATGCATTTGAGATCAGAGGTAATTTCCACCACAAAGTACTTTTTAGCACTGTGATGATTAAGGGCAATTCAAAGAAAAGCAGACCAGCTGATAATAAGATCTTCCTCACTGTGACTAAATATGTCTCTGAATCTCATTTTCCATGATTATGTAAGTTGACCTACCGGGGTGTGACACAACTTTTCTTAATCATAGAGTTGGTCTTTTATATTTTGCCATGTTTTAGCAACTTTACCAGAACAAATATTGCTTCTGAATATTTTGATCCAGTTCCCTGTCATAAGCCATGTTCTGCTTTATTTGGCATTCTTAGTATTTCTGTGTGATTAGGAAAGTCTAATAACATTTGTCATGTAGAATTCTAATTTTCCTGGCAACAGTATAGAACTTTGTAATTTTGGTTATGTGGATTGTCCTGCTATATAAAAACTAATTATTGTTGCTAAAGTATGTCTTCCCACCTTACAGAATTTTAAAAGATACATTGTTAGTTAATTATATACGTTGCTGTCCTTTCACCTCAGTATGTATATGTAACAAAGCTCTATAAGCTAACGGTTAAGAAGTCAACTATTACTTAACTATTAGTTAACTATTACTTTCTTTTGCTTTTTCAGCAAATCTGGACAAAATGGCTACTCATTTTATCTCATGCCAGTATTTGTAGCTCACTGATTTTTGACTCACTACCATTGACTGTAAAAAGAAATAAGCCTAGACAGCATATCACAGTATTAAGTATTAATATTTCATTACTTATTATGCAAACATGGGAGCAGAAGCTGTGGATACATATGTGTGTGTGTGTGTGTGTGTGTGTGTGTGTGTGTGTGTGTGTGTGTGTGTGTGTGTGTGTGTGTATATATATATATATCATACCTCTCAACTGTACAGATTTTCGCAGAATGTCCAGATTTTTGCCTCATATTTTTGGTGTGTTCCTCCTAAAATCTGTACCTTTCTGGCAAATAGCTGAGGATGGAAGTCATTAAATAATGACAAATATTTGAGTTTAAGACTCCACATCCTTCAGAAAATTCATGCTAATGCAAAACCTATTATTCTCTCAACTTTCTAAGTTTGTAAGAGCAATATTTAAAATCGTCCCTATGTGTCCCTCCATCATTTTAGGCTTTGTCCAGATTTTTTGCTCTAAGAGGTTGAGAGGTATGATATATATATATATATATATATATATATATATATATATATATATATAAAATGTGTGTGTATGTGTGTGTGTGTGTGTGTGTGTATATATATGTATGGATAGGGTGCTAGCTTATTGTAGGCTACACACACACACACACACACACACACACACACACACACACACACACATAAAAACACATACACTCAATCGCCCTCACAGTGTACATCTACAGGCAATTTGGATGACCACCAAGTTACCTGTGGCATGTCTTTAGGAGAGAGGGTAAAGCAGAACACCTGGACAAAAACAATGAGACACAGATAAGGTGCACAAATTTCACACATAAGACCCTCCAGTGATAACCAGCTGGAGAACTAATCTCTGTAAGGCAGCAAAGCTGTCCATTGCCCTACTGTCTGTCCAAAAAAACATTTGTCCTTAATTATATCTGCATTAATATGCTTATGTGAACAAGGAGAAGGAACAAGCAGCTGTGTGATAGACAGTCATATATACAACTCAGATGGCTTTGGAAATGGAGCTTGAAAAAAGCCACACTAAGGCAAAATATAGCGGCAGACATGCTGTTAGCATTCGTAAGAATTCTGTCATAAGCAAAATTCTGAGGGATTCATAATGAAAAGAAAATAATATGTTACATTGTTATATATTATAATAATGAATGTCATGCAAAAATGATCTCAGTGAATGATTCAGATTTTCTTATTCCCTTTTTTCCTTTTCAGAATTCACTCTGCAGCACACTCACTTCAGGAAAATAAAGGAAAGTGTATTTATCATCAGTCCTATTACTGTAAGTATTGCAAATCTGAAAATGTTAATAATCATTTAAATACCATATACATATAGATACACATGCATCATATATATATATATATATATATATATATATATATATATATATATATATATATGTGTGTGTGTGTGTGTGTGTGTGTGTGTGTAGATATATATAGATATGTATGTATGTATATATATATATATATATATATATATATATATATATATATATATATATACACCCATACACACACACAAGCTGCATCGCATTCACACCTCTGTCCATCACCTGGTTAAGCAGGTTAAGTATGACATTGTTGCTTGTTAGACCACAGTATGGGCTGTTTCTGACCACATGATGCATCACTTCAGTGTTTTCAGCTGTGATAATGGAGATATATTCATGGAATAGATATGTTGCACTGTCTGTGCATTACAGCATTTTGTATCCCTGTGAATGAGTCATAGCCTGTGTGAGCTACTTTAAGCTTGCTGCTAAGCAGGAAATAGTGAACCTCAGCCTTCATGTAAACATGTGACGACCTAATTTCTTTCATTCTAGTGTATTACAGTTACATATCTTACCTGAAATACTGCTAAGGACATGAACGACTGAGAAGGACTTTGGGACGTTTTACTTCCATCTGTGCTAGCTAAAATCTGGGAAATACAAGTTTGGTTTACTTATATCTGAAGGACAGCTTGCTATAATAGAGGTGCACGTAAACAAAATAATAAAGTGCAATAACATAGTACAGAGCTATGTCTATGTTAATAATGAACATTCAGAGCTAAGCACAGTTCAAAGGCATTGCATTAGGAAAGCTTTAAATATGATTAGGCATGGATGTCTAACATAAAAATAAGGAATAAATACCAAATTAAGGAGAGAAAGAAGCCGGAAGGAGTGAAAAAAAAGGAGAAAGTAAAATTGATAGAACTGTAGCTTGTGAGGGAAGCTGTAGGTGACATAGAACAAAAGCTGGTAAGTTGATAGGGTACTAAGCAGGGAGTTAGGTGAATCGGAACAAAAATGACAATGAGTTGAAAACAGGAGGAATATGAGAGACACGGTGTTGAAAAATGCAGAGAGCAATAGAAATATGGAGGAGAGGAGGACCTAGTGCAAAAGGAGAAAGTAAAAGGGTTAAGGAGTAGAAAGTAATAGCTCATGATAGTGATAAAAGTAGTGATGAGAAAACTAGACAGAGGACAAAGGATTACTGCAGCCAAGGGGGAAAGGAAAAAAAGAGGGAAAAATGACCTTTAACAGTGGAGTTAGAACTGAGCAAGTGAGGCAAAAAAAAACAATTGCTCGTGTGCAAGTACAAATAAATTTAAGACACATATGCAAGACCACTACAGTAAGAAGTTATTTTTTCAATCATTCTATAAGGAGGATGAGCATATATAGCATTAGCTTGTATATTCTATGTTCTTGCCACATGGTTTGACAAAACATATTCACCATGTGAATCTCTGGACTTAGAAACAGATTGTCTACATTAGAGGAGCTATATTTATGTATTGGGGAATACAGTGAGATTGCATTGACAAGTGAGGGACAGTTATTAAGATGCAGAAGTTTTATGAGCACATTTTGAGTACATCAGGGTGAGGTGGTTTAGTTTTAAGCCTCACAAAGAAGGGAAGTACATACAATGATTTGACAGGTACTATTTTATTTCAAGCAATTTCAAGTCTGTAAAATGCTTTTAAGAAAGATTTGAAAATATAGAAGCAAGTAATGGGCAGTAACAAAATGACTGGCTCCATGTTAATCCTGACATCAGGATACCTAATAGATATGGCCCATTAAAGAATATGCAGTTTTATTGTTTTCTATTACAACTTTAATATGGGCATCAAATTACTCAAGCTTCCCAGATGACATCAACATTTCTTGCTAAGCCCACCATTTCATCCTCTGAATTGATAGCAGTTATAGTAGGGAACTATGAATGTTAAGGACTAGCAGAGACACATTTTTATATTAAAGTGTAAGTCAGAGTATGAACCATGTTTAACTTCAAAGAAATTTATTTGGAGGGAAATTTGCACCTCTGTAATGAATAAGGTTGTACAAAGTAGGCCAGAGTTATCCACATATTGTAAAAGGGCTGATGGTTCATAATGATTCCACATAGTATTGATGCATAGTAAAGATCCCAAAACAAAATATAAGGGGATATCTTTCAACACAGTGAGTGGGATTAATATGGAAGATGCTCACTTCATTACTTTGACTCCTTCATAAGGATATCTCTGTGGCAAATATATTGCATTGTAAACTATGACTTGGGAGATTATTATTTACAGCATCATGTGATGAGTCTAACAATATGGCAGTGATAATCTAGACATAATTAAGGCTTTTCCATACAGACTTAGTGATGGCTATAAGGACAGAATTATTCCAAAGATAAGGTGAAAAGCAAGCTGAGAGTTTACAAGTAGGCATAGCTGGCCTTAGGCATAGGTAGCTAAGGCCACCACCTGGCCATGGGCACTTTTTTTACTTTTTTCATCACATTAATAACAGCTGCAGCACTCTACAAAGGAAACACTACATACCTTCTTATTTTCAGGCTTTCTCATCAGTTCCACGATTGACCTAATAATGATCTAGCTCCATGACTTATTGTTTCGATTATGGTGTTTGGGACTAACCAGAAAGCCTGAAATTTTGAAAAATGGAGGGCAGTGTTAGTAACTGCATCAGGAATAGGTATTCAGGGGCGCCATGAGAGCCTGCAGCCTATCTAAATGAGAATGCTGTGGTTGTGATATAGCTATTCAGAATGATCTAATTTGTAGTAGGTACGAAATTTTTATAATACACTGGCAGGGAACCAGATAACATAGCTCTTAACTCTACCTGATTTTTCATAATGTCGCTGATTTTTTCCTCATTTTTTTTGGCCTATCCCTCATAAAATATTTAATTTTCCGGAACATCACTGAGTCAGGCAATAATGTAGGACGTCGGAGTTTCATGGTTGTCATTATTTCAAAACTGCATACTGATGTGAATCCTTGTGTTCTTTTAATGTTTTAAGGAATTTAGAGTAATATTTAAAGCTGTAACTGACTGTGAAGCTTCGTTCCTCCTTATTTTGTTCCTGATTCTTGGGTAAAGAATTTGAAAGCTAAGACAGATATTCCTATGTCTCAACTATCCTAGATAGTTTTGCCTCATATATTTAGTCTGTTTCTAAAACAAATGGTAGTTTTCTGGTACATCAGATCATCATGGTTTTAGGTCACAAAAATAATGACAGACACTTGAATTTCAGATTTCATATCATTAAAAAATACATGCAAACGCAAAACCTGTTTTTCACCATAAGGCACATAACATTTAATGTAAATGAAAACCTACTGTTATTGCAGTTATTTCTTAATAAATAGGAGTCAAACATTTGACATACACAGACACAGTAACTATAATTGCTAGGGCTGCCTTTGTTGGAAAATGACTAATTGTTTGCTGTTTACTCATTATTCATTAATGAGATTTGTGAGAAGCAATCTGAAATACTTTAATGTGTGGCTACTATTTGTGGGAAACAGTGCTGAAATATATTAAATAATTAGCCTTTTTACTAAAATCAGATATCTGAATCATCCACAGACATAACTGTAACTGCTGGGTGGAGTGAGGGTGTGGGCTGCCTGTGGATGAAAGTAACTGACCCTCTTATCATTTACTCTACAGTCACTCATTTGGCACTGCAGCACTAGTGTGCTTTTATGGAGAGTATAATGGAATACTTTACTGTATTTTTATGTGTAACAAAGTACATTACTGTGATTTAATTTTTAACCACAGTCAGACATCTGTGGTGTCAGTGAAGTGTCTGTAACAGATGGGTAAGGATAAATGAACGTACTCTGTTGTTAGAGTACTGATAAACATCAATCACTGATCTGACATGGCAGAAGTAGTGCTACAAAATGTACTGTATATGTTAAAGTTAGATTAAAACTAGAAGCGTGTTTTTCTGTGTATGTTTGTGTGTGTGTATGTATGTGTGTGTGTGTGTGTGTGTGTGTATGCAGGAGGTGTGGCTTGTTGTCTTTTTTTGGTGAATAAAGTTGGCCATAATTTCTTTCACTTTCCATCACAAACAGCAACATTGCTCATGATAAGTGACTGTCTTTGATGGCTTGGCAAGTGCAGGATTTGATTGAAAGGAACTACTGATTGCCATAGTGATGCCATTAAGAGTTCATAGGTTCATAGGTTCATAGGTTCGTACTAGGCTATCTGCCCAAGGGCATTTATAAGCCTAGCCCATAGTTATTTGGCTTTCGCCACCCCTTTAGTTTGAATAAAACTATGCCTATTAAGAGTGCTGCCATGTCATAGTACTTGGCTCTGGCTGAGTTTTTGGCTGTAGGTTTTTACACATAGATTATACATGCTGTCCATGTCTCTCTCTCTCACAGGGTCACTGCAACTTGTCTAGGGGATATGTAATGTCTAGGAACAGCAGCTTGGAATACATTACTGTAATAACTATTTTCTGACTTTCCTCACAATCAAACATTAGGTGCATATATTTGTGGCTATCGTTTGTGGGTAGGAGTAAAAAGGCATGCTGTGTATATGTCTGACAGCAACAGGTTGAAATATGTCATGTTTGCTTTATTTGTTATTTAAGTTTTGTCCTTGTCTGACATCAGAAAGGCACACAGAAAGTTGTTTTCTTTAGGGAGTTAGAGTTAGGAGACATGATGTGTATATGTATGATAGTAGTCACTTAAAATATGACAGTCTTCATTTGTGGCTTTACTTTCATCCTGATCTATTACTAGAGGATACATAGAATGCAACTGTCTTTTTTTTTTTGGGGGGGGGTGCTATGGTGAAAGGGTCTTTTCATAAATATGATTTATGTAGCTTTGGAATAATTTCTCTTCTTAGTTTATTGTGAACTGCTGTTTTTGCCACCTGTCAAGATTAAGTCTTGGACACATCTTAAATATCTACTGAAATAAAAAAGTAACACTGAATTTCCCTCCTTATTCATAAAAGTAACACTGAATTTCCCTCCTCAGTCATGATTTTATTTCAGGCCCTCACTTGACCAAAAGGAGAGAAGAAAGCTCTAAAATGCACTACAGACCATCTTCAACCCCATGGCTTCTGATGGTCAAGTGGCTCTCAGCAATTTAATTTGTTTGCTTCCTCTGTAGTCATTACAGTCCAGTCTTTGTCAGTTTGGTTGCATTCAGAGTATGAAGGCGGAAGCAGAGATGAAGAATTAAGACTGAATTTCTTTGCCAATAAATTGATTTTTGTTCAGGCAATCACTGAATGAAAAGTTTGCTAAAAAAAGGCTCTAATATTCACCTCAAAGCATCTATAAACCCATGTGTTTTTCTTTTTTATTTGGGGGGGGGGGGTCCAGACTTCTCAGTTACTGTACTATGATCTTTGGCAGTTGGCATGTATTACAAGAATGCAGGATAAAGATGAAGATAAAATGTCTGAAAATTAAGAAAAAAAAAGTTCTTTATATGCTTTGTGGATGCCAAGAATAGGGGAAACCAGAGGGTTACCAGGGGATATGCATGAGGGTAGAGCAGTGGCAGACCCAGCGGGATGCCATAGACTCCTACAAATAGATGATGTGGCCATGGGAGATTAAGGAGCTAAGACTAAAGAGTATTTTCCAGGATCATTAAAAGCAAACAACTCAGCATTATAAGCTAGAATATTGTGTTAAACAGAGTTGTCCTTTTTACAGAGGAGCACAGCAATGTGTTTCTTCTGGAGATCAGGAATATATCCTATGATGACTAATTTGTAAGCTCAGGTTTCCACAACTTGAAGAAAGTGGGATAGGATATTGTCTGTTATAAGAAGAAGAAAGGTTGTGCAATGAGAGGTGACAACTAGGCAAATGAATATGAAAGACAAATAAATTATTTACAGGCTCATAGGCTGGGGAAGTGAGTGAAGCTGCATGATTTTGTTGTATAGAGAGAAACAGTGCATAATTTATTATAATTTTTCACTGGTATACCCCAAGAAGTGGTTGGGAATACAGTTATTTCCAGGTATATGCATATTGTTTTTCCTTAATGCTAATAAGCATTTTGGAGGGGTGAAGGTAGACATTTGAAATTCTTAGAAGTATTGCTACTTACCTGGAAGTGTATTAACCATGACATTATTTGCTGCTTTTGAGTACTGTATTGAATATTTCTGGTATGTAATGCAATTTCCAGATATAATGCTGCTGGAAAACTATAGCTTTGATAAATAGAGAGGTTTCTAGAAGAAAGGACAGGGATGCCGGAAGCTGCTGAAGGCTATGGGGGTGGAAGGCAAAAAAGGCATTTAGTAATGTAAAATGGCAGTTTTTTTAGCTGTCTGCTACCATAACAGAAGAATAGCCATAATATAAGATGCATATAGTCTAAATATGAGTTACATTTTGAATGAATGCACAGGAATTTCATAGAAAAGTACAAATGAAGCTAAAGTTCCCCTAGCCATATATTCAAAAGTAAGAGAAAAAGTGTGCCAGTGCTGTAGCACACCGCTGCCACTGCCACACATAGAGCCAACACCACCACAGAAGACTGGTGGGAAGCTGTAAAACACATCACCCAGTCTAAATGAAGTATTTAACAGCCTCTCACTGCTCTTTTGTGGTAACCGTGGACTGCTGTTAATGCTCCAGTGTGTGACTACAACTAAGACATAAAATGCATCAGAGAACATCTAGAGCCTGGCAGTGTTCACAACTCAGGTTGGAAAAGTGGAGTTTGACACAGGCTTAATGATGTCCTGCCCTGGACTCACCTGTTCCACATCTGGCCCTGCTCCAAGGTGTGCAGAGGAAGTTGCTATATCATGTGATTGTGGGAGGTGGCGGCTGGGAAAGTAAGACTATTACTTCTTAAATTCTACTCACAATCAAACCTCAGAGGTAAACACAGAAGGTCACTATAAGTTGTTTGGGACTCGGGGAAAGTGTGGTCATTACTTCTTGAATTTACCTCACAATTAAACCTCAGAGGTATGCATAGAAGGTCTCTATGGCTTTTGTGGGGCTGTGACAGTGTAGTCATTATTTCTTTAACTTTTCGCACAATCATACCTGACAGGTAGGCACACAACATCACTATAGCTTGTATAGGGGCAGTGTACAGTCTAGGATCATCAGGGAGGAATACGTGACTGTGATATTTTTTCTCTTTTTTTGTTTTTTTCTCACAATCACATATCAGAAGTGTATATACATGTGGCTAACTTTTGGAGGAAGGGCTAAGTTGGCATATTGTGAACATACATCGGAGATCAACAAGTTAAAATATGTTACTACATTCTGGTTGTCAGATGGATACACAGATGGTTGCCATCTTTTAAAGGTGGGGTGAAGAGGCAAACTAATGTATGACAGCAGCAATTTGAAATATATGACTGAGGCTATTTATTCATTCACTTTCATCTTGATCTAACATCAGAAGGATACACAGAAGGTGACTATGTTTTCTTTTTTTTTTTCTTTTGACAGGGAGATAAATACCAGTCTAACATATGATTCATGTATCGTTGCAGGTATTTATCTTCTCATTTTATTAGGAACTACTTTTTCACCGCTTTGGTCATTAAGTGTTGAGCACAACTTCTTTTTTCCTTCAAAGAAAAAATAAGACTTGATTTCTTTAGTTAGTCATGATTTTTTTCCAGGCCGTAATTGTTACAAAAGGCTGGGAAAAAACTCTAAAATGTACCTCACAGCATCTAAAATCCCATGGCTTCAGAGGCCCAAGCAGCCTCAGTTTAATTCTATTATTTTTCTCCGTACTTATTATACTGCAGACTTGGCCATTTAGGAAATGGTGAAAGAATTCAGGAATAAAATGAAGGATAACAATTAATTTCTTTCTTAAACAGCAATTTTTGTTCAAGCCATCTTTGTCTAAAAGGTTTGGAAAAACACTCTAAAATATAACTCAGAGCATCTAAAATCCAATTTTTTTTGGGGGGGGGGGGGCTCTGGCTTAATTTGATTATTTCCTCCTCATTTATAATGATGTTATAGTGGACAGTTGAAATATAGTGAAAGAATGCAGGAAAAAGCTGGAATACAACAAAGTATGAGAAAACAAAAAAGCAAGTTAAAAAAATAATAATCTAAATGGTGTGGCAAGGCCAGGATAAGGGAAATGTAGGGGCACACTGAGGGGGCAATGGATAGCATGGAGCCCATGGAGTCCTTTTCCAAATGTTTCATTTCACCAAAAGTCAAAGTCAAAATATTCAGCACTGCCAGGTACTGCCACATTTAAGTACATCACACAGCTTATCAACAAGGTCTGTTACTCTCTATAAAACATTTCATAATGCTGTAACACCTGGATAAAAAAACAAAAAACATGCAATATGCTTGGTTTTGTCAGACTTTCTGGTAAGTGACAATCCTACTGATTGTATCTTTATTTAATAGCATGTAACATATACCAAGTTGTGTAATAGTGCTAAAGATGCCCTTGTAGACAGTCCTCAAACTGTTCAACTTAAGTTTAGCTACTAGCTTTGTCCCTAGTAAATTATGCAGTGGTGATGCCCCTTGATAAGGGTGGACAACTCACCTGGATAGTTAAAGTTCTACCAGTCTTACAAGCTTCATCTGAAAAAAACATGGTGTGTAGCATAACTAACCTCAAAAATCTGGACAAAGGCCCCTGAAAAGTAGGTACAAATGGCTAAAAATCTCTATGCTGATTAACATAAAATTTGCATACAAAATTATGTAGCCCCTTCCACTCCAGTGGAATTGTGGGATGCCAACATTTAAACACGATTTGAAGGAAGACAAAATATTAAACACAAAATATGACCTCTCCTTTATCATATAGAATTTTTTTATCTGAAATTGATTATATTTAACATAACGTTACAGTGCACATGCATAAGTGCTATTGTGAGTGGAATTGTAGTAGACAAACGCTTTCTTCCCCAGACCAACATCCTGAAGGCAGAGTTAGTGAATACCTGCATTTTTGTGGTGTTTTGCTCACAGCCTCGTTTACCACAATTTAAGCTAAACATTACTTACAAAATATATTTAATATCATTCCTTTCATTAGTGTAGTACTATAAAGCATTTATGAGTTATGCATGATGTTGCTCTCTCTTCTGAAAAACAAGTCCACACAATAATAAATAAAACAAGAACAATAAAAAGCATTAACTAATTGCTAGATTGCCTCTGCAGGAACAAACATTACCTGCTTACACATAAACTGCTATGATCTTTTGTCCAGTCAAAGCTATTTTATGGTACCATCATGGATACAAGCTGTGCAACAAGTCGGTTAATAATGCTAGAGAAAATACATCATAAATCAACAGTTACCCTAGGCTCTGCACCTAGATCCTAAACACTGCAATCCCCATTTATTCCTTGGGTGGCCTTTATTTAAAAATAAATGTAATTATATATTGCTAAACAATGCCTTTAATTTTTTTCAGCCTAAAGATTCATCATCAATCTCTAATTTCATTTAACAGTAACATCCCATTAAATATCTCTATTCAGGTAAAAATAAACTCATGAAGACACACAAAGTCATAGGTTACACAATGATACTCAACTCAGAAATGTCATTGGAAATGCATGGAACAACTTACCCCTAGAAATAAGTCTTTATATAACTACTACACTGACAACGTACGCTGCCGTTGTTATGGACTGTTCTTACTTTCTCATCCTTTCCTTCTATTCCTTTTGTAGTACAACACCTGAAGTTATATCATATTAGTTCTGTACAATTTACATCTGCCTTATTTTATACTGCTGCTCCCTCCCCACAAAGAGAGACCTATGCTAAAACAACTTACAAGTGGTTATGCATGATGACGTTGGTTATAATAACGATGACAGAAAATGTAAAATGAAGCTGCTTAAGTTGGGTGTACATGCTAAAATGTCCCTAATTTCAGTTGTATTTTTAGTGCTCACCACATTTGAATTACTGTTTGTGTTTCTTTTCTCATGACTAGAGAGCCTGACTGCATAATCCAGAAACACTGCATGGAAAACTGAAGTCACAGGAGAGCCAAAACACAAACATTCAAAAGGATAAATCATGAAAAATGAGTTGCCAAAGGAAGGATCTGGTTCTGGAAACACATCTAGGATGAGTAGTATATATTATATGCATTTTCCGTTTTTTTTTTTAATTCTTACCTGGACCCAGAGGAAGTTGAGCCGCCAAAGAGAAATTTTCTCATCCCTCATGACTACTGTCCTGGTCCTGAAATAAAAAAAAAAACAGGAATTAAAGGGGCGACTTGGGAATTCATGGCGCCCCATTATTTTGACCTCAAAATTGGTAAATATCGAGGAATTCAGTATGGTTGAAAGTTAGGAACAAGGATGAATAGACTTAAGAATGTTACTAAAGTGAACAGAATTAAAGCATTTGATACATAACATTGTCAGCAAAATTATATCATTTTTTGTATAAGGCACTGACAGCAATTATCAAAAAATAGTTTGTGGTTACAAGAGGTATCCACTGGAAGACATACAGAATCTAGTTTGACTGGAAAGATGTTGAGGGTCCATTCTATCAATTACTTATTCCTGAGACCTAATTAGTTTGAATTCTTGAAAAAGCCTTAACTGTAACTCATATGTTCATTTTTTGTCATGGTTGCATACCAAGTTATACATATGGATGCATATTCAAGCATGCATCGCACAAAGTCCATTTGGTTTCTTACATCCTTGTATGCTATGCTATCTAAAATGCATTTCATGTTTCTCTACCAGAAGCTAATGAAATGTCATTGTTGTCTTATATATCTAATAATATTTTCTCCTTGAGCTTTTTTCCCCCCTGGGGTTTTGACTGTCCGGTTTTATCATACACACATAAATAAATACAAGATGGCTATACCAAAAACAGGTACTTGTACCCATTAATAGAATAAGTTTGAGGAGATGGGATCTGCATGCTTAGAGCTCAATGTACAAGTTACTTCACTGTTGAAGATACTTTTCAGATTTTAAAGTGTATCACCAGCTATGACAGAATACAGAGGCAAACACCAGTGAAGGGGTTGTGGGGACTGAATGTCATACAGGATCATGCAGTCTTGCTGTATAATGATCAGATTAATGAGTAAAGAAGCAGATAAGGGGCTCATCCCAAATAAAAACTGTCTACTTGCGTTGTAGTGCACAACTTTTTTTTTTTTAATAGGTATAGCTAAACTGGAATATGCCATTGTCATGGGTGGATTTATCTATTCAGGATTCAGAAATGGCAAACATGCTGTATTTATAGTGAAAAAAAAAGAAATGCCATTTTGGTCCGCTGAAAGAGAACAGAAATATACAGACATTTGAAACATATTAGTGTGCAGCTCAGATGCTTAGTATGACAACTATGCCTCAGAGACCGACACTGTGTGTGTGTCTGTGTGTCTGCATCTGTGTGTCTGCATCTGTGTGTGTGCGTCTGTGTGTGTGTGTGTGTGTACCTGAAATTTTAGAAGGCCAGGTTACAGCCTGTTATGTTACAGTTAGGTTAATTTAGCTGATAAGATAATAACTTTAGAGACTGCTCTGATAAATCACAATACAGAGAATCAAAACAAGTAGTTATATCTTGCAATCTGCTGGCCTGTCTAGACAATCAATCTCAGTGACACAAATGTCTAAAACCTTTTTTTTTTTCCATTTTGGGAATTCATCAAAAGCCATTTATTGAAAAAATGTAACTGTCAATTGACAAGTTTGCAAATGTAAATTCATACATAGTCCATACAACTAGCAACAATGAGAAAATCAAGACCACTGGTTCAGACCCAAAAGTATTTTATTCTCTAGCTCCTTGGTACAAAACCTTCCAGGAGTTACCTCATTCCAGGAGTTAAATTCATACATAGTCTAGAATGCTCAACATTACAGAAATGTAGGTAAATGTGCATTCTTATTTTCTCGGAGTCTGGCCAAGATAGTATATAGAGAATTATACAGTGACTGGCCATTAACATTCCAAAACGAGCACGCTGATTGGTCATCCCAACCAGTGTGCCTGTTGTAAATTGAGAATATACCAACAGTAAAAGTCCAGTCACTAAAGTATCATTGAGCGACCAAACTTTTTTTTTTAATTGCTATCTCTTAGACAAGCATTATTCTAAATGAAAAATTCTGAAATTAAAAAGCATGTTATTATTTAATGACTTTATTTCTCATAAAATTTGTTTGTTTTTTTTCTGAGAAATCTCTGAGGAACAAAGTCACTAAACAATGACATGCATTTCAATTTCAGTCTTTCTTTCCTTCAGACAATCCACACATATTCACATTTTTTTAAAATAAAAGACCAAGAGGTATGTACAAGACCACAGAAAATATAAGGAAAATAAGGTATATTCTGCAAACTAAAACATACCTGATTTTCCTTGTATTTTCCTGTCTCTCGCATACCTCTACACTGTCGGGAGGTTACAGTTTTTTTTTCTTTAAAAAAAAAATAGTAACAGAGATCATCCTTTCTCCATTGCTTGCTTGTTAAAGCAGTGTTTGTGCTGTGTAAGCCTGGGAACGCAATTCCCATACGCATGTACAGTACGTCATCAAAGGGCAGAATCAGGAAACAACGAGGAAGAACAGCATGGCGCCGTTATACAGATACATTATTTAAGAAAAGTAAGTAATTTTTTTCTTAAATAATGTCATTGTATAGTAGCAGTAACCAACTCCTGGGTGTGGTAAAGATTCAGCTTATTAGGCTAGGGTATTCTTTTTCCCAAGTCTCCGAGGATTCTGCAGTATTGTTTACATATTGTTAATACTTGTTTCTTTCAGAGTTTATTTCAGTATTTCTTGCACTGAGTTGCACTTTTTACCTTGTATGTATATGTATATGTATATTTACTTTTTTGTCTTGTTCTTTATAGTTGCATGTATGTCATTTGTCTTGTTCTTAATAGTTATATGTATGTCATTTATGTAATTCATACTTGGAAAGTCATTGAAACCGGAGTCATATTCCTTGTATGTGTGATTCTGATTCTGAAGATTCTGAAAATTCATCCATGGTTGGCTTTGTTTAATCATGAGGGTGACAACACCAGCCATGGGTAAATCATCAATATATACCACACCCACATCATCAGTTATTGCTATATTAATGTTCCAGTGAGGAATTCAGTAGGCCTTCACCCAGCAAAAAGTAAAAAAAAATGCCCAGTGGAATGGTGTTGTGAATGATTAGAAATGTAATATCTCTTGATTTTGGCACCTTCACTGAATTGTGGCCAGCAAAGATGATTTCAGACACAGTAAGTTTAAACATTTATACCAATACCCTGTCTGAGTAGGGTGTCGCCTTAAATTCAAGAACTGCAACTGTGGTCCTTGGAATAGTGGAAATAAAGTGTAAATGCAGAGGGAATATTTGTACTAGAACTGATATTACACATTTTTCTGCCTATTCTTTATTCTGAGGTAAATCAGATTGATCTCTTCACTGCGTGTGTGTGTGTGTCTCCCCTTCACATGGTCGACTTTTCAGAAAGTCGACTTTCATATGGCCGAGACCATATGATCGACTTTTGAAAAGCCGACCATGCGGAACCGCTATCTCGATACAGTGCAGAATGGGAAAATTTTCTCTTCTGCACTGTAGTGCAATCTCGGAGTTGGTATATTTAAGTTACAGGGGTGTGAGGGGTGCAAGGTGGCTTGCCCCCCTGCTAACAGTTGAAAGGTAAGTGTTTGGTGTGTGTTATGTGTTTATTTTACATGGTCGGCTTTTTGAAAGTCGATCATATGGTCTTGGTCATATAAAAGTCAATTTTCTGAAGAGTCGACCATGTAAAGTAGACCCGTGAGTGTGTGTGTGTGTGTGTGTGTGTGTGTGTGTGTGTGGGTAGCAAGGGTAAGTAACAGATCATAGCTCCCCATCAGGGGTTGCACAGGGACATAGTCCCCATGCAAAATATTCAAAAGTCTAACAATGAGTTTTGTATTTCATTTTTTTTTCAGTTTAGTTTTTGAGATGTCAGGGCATGCTGGATCAAGTCTTGAACTTCTCTTAATGAGCCATCAGAATAGACTGGGCAGACTCTGTATATCCAGGATCTTTATTGGGGTATTAAACATCACAGTTAGATTTTAAACCCTTGGAGAACTGTTGGTAAAACAGCAGTTTTTAGTGCATATAGAAAACATGGTTCACAAAGATGTCCGACATCTAACCTAGGCAGCAATTTGCTGCAGATACTGCAGAAGGCACCTCTGATGTGTCAGCTTTCATGCATGAACACAAATAAGTGTTCTCACTCTATATATGTCATCTGGTGGTCTATGTTCCTGTGCCTCAGGCTATGAATATCCCTATCTCAGTAGTATCATTGTTACCAAAAGTATTAAAAATCGCAACAGAAACGAGAAAAACACAGCTTGAGGAATGTAATAAAAATCACGATAAAATGAATCTGTCTAATGTATTGATTCTGATCAGTCTGCAAAGAATGCTACAGTGAAATAAGGAAGACAATCGAGGGACATGGCAGAGAGAGATCAGATCTGCTGAGTCAGCTAATTTCCAACTTCTAGAAAGATGTTAACAATCAGTCTACTGGATTGAAGTGTCACTGACCCATGTGATTCTTAATGACAATGGAGAGAGAGTACACTGGAAGGCAGGGAGCATCACCAAAGTGGCATATTTATCAAGAATGAGATAGAGTAGAAAAGTACATGTAATAAGGGTACTTGCATATTATCGCAACCAGATTTCCAAGCTGAGACAACTGACATTAAACTGAAGAATGGACATTCAGTCTTGCTTTCTAAGGTCTGTCTAATATCTGTTTCAAAACAAACTTCAAACATTGTCAAGGTGTAATGTAAGGATGGATTGCAAACAACTCATTACAACTCACACTCTGTGGTAAAACAGTCACCATTTCCTTCCCCTGGTTCCTCCCCGACCGCGGCTCGAAATCTTCATAATTTTCCATCAGTTCGAGTTTTTAGGATCACCCTGTCTGTTATAATTGATCTCCAAACTGAGACTACCATTGGGGGAATGAAAGGGAAGTTACTGCATGCAAAGGATTTTCCAGTCCTGGCGTTTACTTCTTCTAGCTGACAATCCCCTTGATTGTCTTCCCTTCCTATCACACGTTCTGATGCACATACAGGGGCACAAACACTGGAGCTAGTGTCTCCAGTCAACCCATTGATCTCACTGTAGTGATAATATTTGATGATGTCAGTACTAACCATGTTATTACATTTGGGTGCCGTTCCTACTAAATAAGCTGTTTCAGTGTTAAAAGCACTGAGGCCCCGCAAAAGCTTCTTCTGCTTATGTTGTGCTATGTTTTTTTCATAGCGATCAACTGGCCCAAAAATCTGTTAATTTACCTCATTGGAAGACAGTTACGTCGCAAAAGTATGCCACCGATGAATACAAAAGGTGACCGTTATCCCTCTTTCTGCCTGATACACAGAGTGACACACTAGTAATTGGTACTTCCCACAACCCCTTTCAAGGTTATAGTTTGGTAAAACCGAATGAATTATCGCAGCTTGAAAATCTGGTTGTGATAATACGCAAGTACCGTAATAAGTTATAAAAAGGATTGAAAGGCAAAATAATGTTTTCCTTGCTACATAAATTGATGAGAGATACAAAACCCTCAAATCATTAATATGTTTTCATATTACCCAAATGAGGTGATATGTTTGTATCATTTTATTATTACTTGCACTTCTATGCCTTAAGGTTGTCTTATTACATTTTACAAGTTTCATATTATCTTCTAAAACAGGGAAGTTAAAAGGTTGGATTTCACTCATTGATATGTTCTTTTGAAAAAAGATAAAAGGTACATTGTTTTTACCAGAACTGTTGCTCTCTGAATACCAAAAACTTGCTTATACTAACATGTATCTTTTTTGATTTTTTATTAAATGTTGTATATACTAGAAGTCTGTCCAATAAGTCTGCAAAGAGATTTCAAAGGAATTCTGGAGTTTGGTAATAGATAGCATACAAAGAAAATCCCATTTTCCAGTCTACTGTGCTTGAGAACTGAGCATTCCAAGCTAGCAAATTGTAATTTATAGTTTTGCATCTCTCAGAAAAGACTAGAGTCTTTAAGAGTGTTTTTCATTTATAGCACATAAAGATAATGACCCAGTTATTAAGTCAGTATTGTGTAGAACAATGTATGTATGCATATATTTATTTACACACACACACACACACACACACACACACACACACACACACACGTGTGTGTGTGTGTGTGTGTGTGTGTGTGTGTGTGTGTGTGTGTGTGTGTGTAGGCAATATGATGTACAACAGTTTAGATTACATGCTATAATATGAAACATCCAAAGAAAATAATGTATGCTGTTCTTGAGAGTAAATCATGTTATAGAAAATCAAAAAAAAATAAATAAATAAAAGGGGGTGCTTACATAAAAATGTCAAACAGCTTTCTTAATTAAGTAGTTAAACATTAATAAAAATGCTGGGGTGACAACATAATGATGCCATTTTCAAGAATGTCATTTAAAATCTTTAAAGAATGTTTAAATGGTTAGACTTAGTTGCAGTAACTATCTTAACTTTCATGATATGAAAATGTAGTTAGATTTAGAGTGTGAAACCAGGGAATGAAAAGCTACAGGATATGTTGTTTAAGAAAAGCACGCATGTGGACTATAAAAATAATTTATGGTCACAAGGCATTGATGATATCATTACACTAGGAAAATCAACTTCCCAGCAGTACCTATATGACTTTTAAGTTAAATGTCGCCATATAACAGGTCTAGAGAAGCAACAATTTTAGTCAATGATTTAATGAGCCAGAAAATGAAAGCTTTATTAAAAGTAATTAATCTCTGGAACGTGTCACAAAAAAATGACAAAACTATAAAGATTATGCTGCTTTATCTAGGCTGTTGGCTAAAAGTTTCACTCATAAATCAACTGCCCTATATTCCAGCAGATTAACCAGATAGTTCTGATATTTGAAAAGTGCTCTTGGGAGTCAGTCTACATAGCAATAGAAAACACTGAAAAGTATTGAAATCATGGATGTGACATCACTTCTTTAAAAATGTAGTCATCTCTGTGGCATGAAATGATAAAGCCTTTACTACAATCCATCTGACGTGCATTGATTAGTGGTCCATAGTCTAGAGATGCTGCCATGGGAACAGAGAGCAATTATGTGGATATACCTGCTCACCTTTCTTAAGGAAGAGAGCATGGGAGCATGCTAGGTCATGCCTTTGAAAATCAAGATTCCCAGTGGAGCAAGGAAGTAATGGTAAAAGTGGCACAAATCAATTACTGTATTGCAGGGCTTCTGAGTGATACGACCTAAAAGTATGGCCATTGTGCATACTACTGTATAATAACCTTAGCACACAAACGACTTTAGTGCTGAGGAACAACAACTATGTGGTTGGAAGATCAAACTGATAGCAGATATGTTGCTGCCTTGGAGCCTACAGAAGTACTCCTTTATGAGGACTGCACAAAAAATGCATACTGCAAATGGACTAAAGGCTAGGAATATACGTAAACAGATATTTTTTATTTCAAAAACTGAAAGTCAGTAAAATTAACAAAATACAGATCATCTTAAAACAGTGTAGCTTTTAACAAATGAGATATTTGGGCTACTGTACAAACTGAAAGTTGAAACTACAGTGTCATGCAATGGACTACATTCTGAGACTAAATCTACCTGGCATAATGGTTAAAATGTTTATCTCACAGACACAAGATACAGGGTTTGATTGTCACTTTGGAGGAAACTGCCTAGACTTAAAATGCCACACAAGGGCAGCTAGCCTAGTACTTACCTATGAAATAGGCACATGAAGGTCCATGGCCCATTTTTAGCTCCTGATGAGTATCTCAAATGCTGTACTCATACTGAAGTCTTACAGATTGCATTACACCAACTTAAATGATAGGCTGGGTAAATAAAGGTTGAGCTTCAAGCCAACTTACATGTAAGAATTATTAAATTTATTGGGGTGATAACTATACCCAAAATTCTGATGAAACCAATGGAGATCATTCCATTAACTCATACCCATACCTATTTTATGGAGAAAACTAACCAGAGGTTAAATTATACAACTTAAAGGAATTAAATATGAATTCCTACTGATACTAGGCTATGCTAGTATTTAGATTAGCTGGATTCATCTTTCATGTTATCTAGATATACTGCTCATATCAAAAGAGAAGGTAATCACACCTCAGATGTAGATAAGCTACCACAGAAACTTTGTTCAACCAGAAAACAAGAGTGATGCAAATATAAGTACCCCCCCTACACACACACACACACACACACACACACACACACACACACACACACACACACACACACACACACACACACACACACACACACAACATTCACTTGCTGATTCCTAGGTCTGTAATTTGTCATTTTTTGATCAGTTTTGTACCCTGCCAAACAAATTTAAATAAAATAAATGATTTAACTGTACTGCTGTGAGCTCTGCAGTATGCTTGCATACAAGTCTGTGTTCACAATGAAATTTCCATTGTGCATTTAAATATTAACAGTTTATGCATTCTTGTAAATCTAGTTTACTGTGTTACTTATTCTGCTACGTATTGCACATGCAATCTTTGGCGAGTGCCTTAATGGCAGTATTGCTTTTTTTCCCTTTATTCCAGTGCCTTCCTTACTTGTAATTGTTTTTGCCATTGTGACCTGGGTTATGGCTGAAAAGGGTCCGTGGATCAGTTCTCAAAAGTGGCTAAAAAGTATAACTAAAAATGAAACAAAATAAAATAAATACATAAATAAATAAGTAAAACATGAGCTGTGAGAAAACGCTTCCTCTTTAAGTGTAATAGCTATACAGAGTAGTCATACCTATCCATCTTGCAGCTACCCTTTTACTGATCCAGGTTAGAATTAAAGAAATGGCTTTGTTTAAATCCAAGACTTTTTGAATCTTCTTTTTTGTTTTAATCCCCTCTTTCACTTTGTGTTTTATACCAGTTCTGTAGTACAGAGGAATAAAGTCCTCATTGTGACCCAACGACCTGGGATCAGAGAGTGATCTTGGTGTTGTTAGACTCACTATGGGAAGGAGGATGTGAACAAGCAATAATGGGTCACTCCTCATAGGAGGAGAGGGATGTTCCTGCTTGTTACATTACAAGCACTAACAGGAGACAGAGAGAGACTATGTATGGGCCAAGGACATGCACTTGGCCACGGCAAACCACAATTTATCTTGGGCACTGATGTCAGATAATGGAGATAGGTTAGAGCAAAAACAGAAAATCCTTCATGCCTTACTTGAATGATGGAAGTGCCACAACTGGTTCTTGCCCTAGTAATGAGGAAAGAATGAATGGACATAGACAAGGTGGAAAGGTTTGATGTTTGGTAGACATGCATCAGGAAAAAGGCATTAAGAAGGGTTGTGTTTTGATCCAGTTCCATTTAAAATGCCAACATTTTGGGATATACAAGTGGCTTTTTAAGGTGTAGTAGGCAAACACATTGTAAATGGAAATAACTCATTGCACACAATTTCCTTGTCATTAAGCTTATTTTCCTTTCTATTATATAATGTAGTCAGGTGGTTCAGAACTGCACACAGTACTCAAGGTATTACCTGACATGTATTTTCTGTTGTTGAAAAGCAAACGACTCAGTGTTAATCAGGATATCAGAGAGCACTGGGATCTACACAGTGTATAGAATCAGAGATCACAAAGCTCAAAGCAGCCATAAAAGGATTACAGGAGGGTGATCTGGTTTGTTAGAAAACCCAGTAGGTAGTGAGATAAACAGCACATCATTCTATTGTGATTAGAGCAGTGTGTTTTTTGTGTCAGCTTTTAACCACTCTCAATGTACTTTTCCCAGTCTGACGTCTGTCCTAATTTTTAATATTGTATTCCAGAAATTAATGTTGTCCTGTGGTATATTCCATGAAGCAATTCTCAAAAATGTATTGCATGTTGGGCAACTTTTCTAGGATAGATGCATTCTTTCACCATGTGAAATTTCCACCAAATTCACCACCAAATTTCACTACAACTTCACAAGTTTGCTAATTCCAGATGCAGACACTGTGCATTCACAGCTATCAGAAAAGCAAATATGTGACTTTGCAGCCTCACCAATACTATTTTTCTTTTTAACCATCAAACAGCAAAATGTTATGCTCATAAAAGGAAAGAAAAGGACTTGGATCTTTATATCAAAAATTATTACACGCATAATACCAAGAGCATGAACATATTTAATGTTATACACTATTAAGGGTATGCATAATTTTTGATATGCCCATTTCAAAATGCAGCAACCCTGCCTCATTGAAAGACACTTAATTACTTATTCTGTTTGGATTCAAGCCTTTTTTTTGGGGGGGGGGTGTTGGAGGTTTTGAAAAATAAGTTCCATAGATCTCTGGTTAAGGTTACCCTTTAAAGGGATTCAGTCTTCCTCTTCTGACAATCAAACTTTTGGTATGTGGCAAAAAATATTTTGATTCAGCAGGGTTATGTTATTTACATCCTCTCTGACATGATTCCTGAAAAATTTCTATATGCATTTCCTTGGCATTTGAAATAACATGTTCCTCTTACAACAACAGAAACAAAAGAAAAGAAAATTTGCATTAAGTGCGTCTCCTCCTGTTCTAAAGAACTGCTCAAGGCCCAGGACAGTGCTAGGCTGAGATTTACCTATAATGTAGTATTGAAGCTACTCTAGTTAAATTTGGGTGAGTAACCTTTTTTTCCAAGGATTAAGGTGCACTTATGTTATTTGGTAAATTTAAGCCTAACAGGCATATAACCATACTTAGAGAAAAATATATATTAGCAGTAAAAGTTTGACAAGGATGGAATAACTCAAAACTCAAATTATATCAGAAATACTTGGTCAAGTGATCTAAACATTTTCTGCAACATCAACATAATGGTTTGTAGGGACAGTTATATCTCACAGGGAATACCACTGCTCTGGAATGCACTTCCCATCCACAAAAAAACAAAGTTCATCCATGTCCATATTCAAAAACAACATGAATCTATGGATGGGAAACAGAACATTTTCCCTGAAACTTCCCCATACTACTAATGGACAGGGGCAGTTCTTAAATGCTTTATCCAGCGCTTGGGTTCCCTCAAATTATCTATGGTATGATCCCACTTATTCTCATTAGGGGTAATATATAATTATTGACCAAGGGATGAGTAAGGGAATCTCTAAACAAATAAGACTGGTTAATTTGAGCACAAAGAGAAATTTTCTAGGCTTGAAATGGTCTTTAAGGGCAGAAAGCCCAGTACTTAACTATAAATCTAGGAACTGAATCTGTGAGTCTGCCTTTGAAAACTGGGTCATACAAGGCCAGTTGTTACAAGTGCCAGAATACCATATTATCATTAATAAAACTACCCAAACAACAAGAGCAGTAATGTGTCTACTGACTGAGGGTTGAAAGCACTGCAGACGAAGAGCCCCCCCCCCTTAAAATTATTTTTTGAGTATTACACAACTTTAATAAGATGCTGCATAGAGGACATTGGACTTGGACTCATGGCTTCCTGTACTTACCACCCAATAAATGATAGAAGAAATTCTGCCCATGGCTGGTAATTTCCCCATATTGTCAATACGGATATTTTTTTTCCTGGCAATTTTTTTATAGATATATCTTAACTATATAGAGAATGACTATCCGTTTCTCTCAGGTCTCCCCACATTGCTCAACATGTATTAAACAGATAAGCAGTAAATATTTTGGAGTTTGCAGAAAGCTTTCTCATTCTCATTATGATATCTAGACCATGGTTAAATTGTTACTTGAATGTAATGTTTTGTTTCTCATGTCCCGATCTCCATTTGGTCTTATATGTGACTACAAAAAGCTTCATGGAAATATAATAAACTTTCTCTTCTGATACAAGTTGTAAAACATCATTTTCAGACTGAGAACAAGCAATAAAATTCCCCTCCAAGGGATAATGTATAGAATTTCATTAACATGTGACGAAAAAGTACTGAGGTCTGAGGTTTGAACAAGTGAGACTTATGTTTTATTACCATAGTAAACAATATATTAGAAATTGTGGTATTGATGAAGACATGAGCTGAGATTCATGTATACGGTTTTCAAGAGACCAGACCTTTTACCAGATCTGTTCCTATAAGTTCCTAAAAATCTACACATTTGACCACAGTGAATAGACTTTCTCAAGAGTTTTTTTTTTTTCAAAAAGCTGAGATAGTATGCAGTAGAAATAAAAGGCAAAAGTAAACATTGGCAGATAACAGCAGAAAGTATTTGCAGCATACTGAAAGCAACATTCTGCTGTTTCTAGCAAATGATGCTATCAAATGTAATTTCATTGCAGTTGGATTTACCCAGAAAGCTATACCACAATTTGCAGGCATGTAATGAAGACCCTGGCAGATACCCCAGACTGCACACCAACCAGCTTACTTTTTAGGAGGTTGGTACTGAGTAGACAGATAGCCGATACAGACCATGTGTCAAATATGGTATTATACATGAAAACAGACAACCTGTAGGGGAGATCCCCATTTGAGTAGTAACAAAAGAACAAAGATATCTCCATGGGGATACTGGCTTCAGGGACATTATGGTGTCTGGGGTCTTCCAACTGTTTCCTTTTGTATCCTGGAGAAATTCTTGACCCTTGTGAACAATGAGGCTGTGGACTATATATAAATAATGAGGAAATGTCTCAATGTGGAAGATCTAAGATTCCGTAGAGTTCAGGCACCTAATAAAAACCAGAATGTGAATATCCAACCTGATAATAGTTGGTAGAAATACTTTCTTTAAAACTTTCCAAAGTATAAATCCTCTAATGAAAGTAGGGAAGTACCAGCTGGTTCCCAAGTATAAATCCACTAATCAAAGTACGGATTCAAAGTATAAATCCGTATGTACTTTCCATCAACATCAGCTGATCTCTAAAAGATGCTATAAAAGGAGTCTGTAGAGTGGTTTGGTGCAACCATTGCACATGCATGATTATCAAGGCTCCCAGTGCTGAAACTGCTGAAGTATACATTACTCTCAAGTGGTGTCATTCATCAAGTTACCAAGTTGACAAGTTACACTGACATTATATTTGCTGAAAGGCCGAAGATGACAATAAGCATATGTAGTCTATACTAAGTGCATTTAATTTTCTAACCTTCTTCCTTCCCTCTTAGTCCTTTTTTGTGCCTATCCCATGATTTATTTAATGCTTCTGTAGATTCCCAAGCTACCTCCCATTATACTACTCTATTCTTTGGGTCCATAGCACTATCTATTTAGAAGTAATTTTACAGATACAGGGAATAGCTGGTCACTTTAGTCTGATACGTCTACCCCTTTTCTCTGCCTTTCTTATTCAGGATGACCTCTTCATATGCGGCTGACATGATCTAGTGCATCCATATCATATTCCTTTTCCCATCTGGTCTGTAGTGTGAAAACATTCACCTCATCTGGTCATATTCATTCTCCTACATCTTGATAACCTCTCTGCTTGCTTTCCTCTTGATCTTTTCCAGCAGCTTGATGTACCTTCACCTGTATGGTCTTCAGAACTGCACACAGTGCTCAAGGTGTTACCTAATTAAGAGCCACATGAATCTAAGCATTACCTTTTCACTTCTGGAGTATATCCCCTGAGGATTGATTGAATAATTGATTATTTATTCATTCATTCAGTCATTCATTTAACTTACCTTTATTGACAGGATAAGATAGTGATGCAGCACATTTTTTGGATTGATCAAATCCTGATTCATGTGCCTGGACCTATCTAGGAGTGTGCTCCAATAAACACCCAAGACGACTGCCAGGATGCCTGCTGTACTTACTATGCAGCACAATATGGTTATAATAAAGCTGTGGCCTCACACTTTGAGATGCAGAGCTACCACAACACCAGGCACCTAAGAAGAACATCAACCAGAACATTATGTGTGCACAAGAGGTAAATAAGCTTGGCATACCCAGGCACAAGTGTTGTGGCATTGTCTGGTATGCAATTAGGTAAAATGACATAACAGCCATGTACATAGCATGAACAGTAACATGATACACATTCTTGGGGTGTTGTAATAATGTGACAGATGTAAGGAATGTTAACCATTGTTTGCCCTGTTAACCAACAGTATTAATCCTCACCACTTTTATAACGTTACAGTGCAGTTACTTATGGTACTAGCTATCATCATTTCCAAAGATAATATAGCATGCAGGAGAGAGAGTAAATGACATACACTAGCTGATTGAAAATAATGGCTAAAGTTAGCATCACAGACTCAGCCTTAACATTTCTAAAAGAACTGTCCATTGCCTAATAATAACAGTGACCCCATCTGTGACCCAACTGAATTTATCCACTGTAATCAGACTCTGGGGTATTACCACTGATACTTCCTTGACTCACGGTAATATTGAGTAGTAATGGCATGACTGATAGTATATGAGAGGGAATGGATGTATGAGATCCAGGATGCAAGCATGTTGCTGTGAGAATGAGTTCAGTAAAGGTTGCAATGAAATAGATAACAAAACCATACAGGCAGTTGAATTGGAGACCAACCAAAATACCATGGTAATGACTGTACATATCCATGCCACACCTGCAGAGATTAATGCTCGTCCTTGCCATGCCATGTCACGAACAGCACATGCAAAGGATGTAAACTGGTGTGTTGCACACACAATTGCATGTGTGATCTCATGCAGGCTGTGCAGTAACTCACAGTACCAGCAGTTAGCACAATCATTGATTATGTTAGCATACATGACAGTCTCTGCGTAGGGCAGTCATGCTGTTAGCCTTGTACTCAGGACCTGTCAACAGATATGAACAACACATATATAAAGAGGCAAACTCCACAGACTAACATCATCAAGTTCCCTATATTAATCGTATTCATATTCCGAGCACCCTTAGCAGTTACTGTCTGTTACCCTTATCCATTAGTTTTCACTGTTGTACAGTGACAACATGCCATCAGAAGCTCCCTGCACATCGTCTTTGGAGCTATAGCTTATAGTACTCACCAGCACTTCTGCACACTCTACCTCCTGAGTGGGTAATGTAACAGCCTACATGTCATTCATAGTGCATGCACTAGCTATATATTACCTATAACTTTGATAACATCAAATATACCATTCAAAACCATGTACCATGAGACACAGTGTCTGTCATTTTGATGTCCGTGTCACCATCCTTGGCTGAACACACTAACCATGTAGTATCAGGAGTACTGTCCAGAATGTTAACCAATGTGCCTTCCTTACACTGTAACTCACAGTGCATATCGTCATCATCTATGGTATCATAATATGCAAAAAGATTTTTAAAGAAATGATCATGAGAGGCCATTTGATCCTAGACATTTTTGAATATATGTATGCATTTTGCATAAAAGAATATACCAAATAAAAGCTTCAAGCACAGTGAATGCATACCTAATTCAGTGATGAACTACCATCTGCTGTATGCCTGAAGGTCCTGTAATGGCATGCACATACAGACTGGTTTTCCATAAGAATGTTACCCTAGTCCAAACCTGCAACAGTGGTGCAGATGACCTAATGTGCAATTTGCACAGGTATATGTTGACAAATTTGCATATTAACTGTCATGTCATTTCCAGCTGAAACAGAAAGTCCAGTGGGACTTTTCGCATCTGTATGTGCCAAAGAATGTTCTATACCACCTGATATTGTGGGACCATGACCGGCCAGTGAGAATAGCAATTTCTCAGTATTTAAGAGTGCAGGTACTGGACCCCATTGGGATGTTGAGCAGCCTTTATGTTACTAGAATGTCAATGCATGCACCATACAGACATAAATGTCCATGATACATCAGCAGCAGACATGAACACTGTATCAATGCCATCCCAATGACATTTACAGGGCAGACAAAACAGTGCCACATATTCGTCTGCTGTTGTCATACCAACATGCTACTTTAAAAAAAAAACTGTTTATATAAACCTCTGAATAAAGACATGTGAGGTTACTCCACATTACATATAACAGTCATTTTTACTTTTGCAAATAAATAAATAAAAATGTGCTTATTCATCTGCAGAATACTGCATGTAATGTTACACTTTTAAAGTTTTTTGTGCTATATTATTCTTGCTGTTTATGACCTGAAAAATATGCATACATTAATAAAATGCTCCTAATGTTCTGTCCTGTTGCAGCATTTTATAAAATCCCATAGCTAGCTGCCTTACATAGGAGTGTGCTGACTTTTGTAGAAGCACAACATGCATACTCACTGAGCCTTATTTCCATGGGATATCTTTAAATCACATTAGTAGTTTTTTAATTGAGTTACATGTCAACTAAGGTTGCAGAACCCTCTGGTAATAGTTTACAGCTGGTGCAGAGAGTTACTCAACACCTAATATGCATCAACAGAAGAGTTTAGCTACATAGGCATATTTCAGTGATGCAGTTATGACTGATATGTAACACCTAACTTGGTGATACATATGTCTATGAACTGCCAATGTGGGCTTGGACACTGGAAAGGGTTACGCGGCTTTGTGGTCATTGTAGAGAGTTTCCAGACCTGAGGGTTATTCTACCCCAATGTCCAGATAGTAGATGACAATAATAATAATGCAGAATTTTCTTCTAAAGTACAAGGACTGACTTTGCAGCCATAACACTGTAACTTTCCTTATATTCAGTGCTTGGTAGAATTTGGACGAGACTTCATGTGTGTTATGAATATGAAAATTTACAGAGCAAAGACCTTAATGATCTGTTGGAGTGTTTGTCCAGATTACTGTCCACTAACAAGCAGAATTGAACCCATATGATGATATATTATTATCAATAATATTTCATTATTTAGAGTGTTAACATTGTTTATTTATATCATTTTTTCCCTGTGCCTGCCAGACATCAAGCCTTTCCTCAAGAAGACATTACACTGTCCAGATGGGGCATTATCAAGGCATTATCAAGGCAACCCTGAGGCCATGATGGTGCTTTTTGTTCTCAATGACATCCTGGCAATGAGAGGTTTTCTCTGTTTTATTACCTAACCCCGACCCTAATAGTGACATGAGCACATGCACCACCACAAAGGCTACGTGTGCCACCCTATCAATGCATGGTTACTCTCCCACATGCACTCTCAGGGGCTACCATCACTGGCTTGGGTAGTCACACCACTTCTTCCTGGCACCAGCTCCTTGCATCATTATGGGCCTCTGCTTTCCATCCAAAGGTTGATCATCAGAGCAGCAGCACATGTCAGTCAGGAACCATATTCCATTACCCCTCCCTCAGGATGAGCGTACCCCATCCTCCCTGAATGCACTACCAGGAATATGAGCTTATACTCAAACTCTGGTCACCTGGGCTGTAGTTAGGCCTTGATCCCTGTATGTCACAGATGAAAGCAGAGTGGTAGCATTTTAGTGTACATCTGCAGTGTCAACTGTGGCACATAATGTTTGTTTAGTGCATATTAGTGCATATGTATATAATAATGTTACTTCTAACAGATGGCAATGTAGTGACAGCTGAGATTAGAGGCACATAACTATCAGTAGGATATATTCAAATTTTTAGCATATATGCCATATTTAGAACCTTTTCTTTTATAGCCATTGTAATTTATTTGACTTTCTTAACAGTCTTCCTTGTATAACATATGGAGAGTGTGAACTTAGTTGTTCCCTGTATAAATAATTCATATGATACTATTTATTAGGATACTGTAGGATTAATTTATGCAGTAAAATATGTAAATTAGTTTATGTAATGGTTCAGTGTATTGCCACCTCTTACCTTGATATAATTATGTAGTGCCATAGCTGTCTGATCCACTTTACATACATTAAGTACCTGAAATGAGTTTGTTGAATTCATTAACTGAAGACAGGCCTAGGTATTTATGTATACAGAAATAACCATTTCTTCACAATGAATTACAGAATGCAGTAGATAATAGCATGTTAGGTTGGGTGTATGATATTTTAATGTTCCAGACTATCAAACTACAAACGAAAAAAACTCTTAATGCTTAATTATGAGCACTTCAGAAATGGAAAAAAAGTAAAAAAATATATTTTATTGCAGGTGAGAAGCCTGTCTGGATTATGTGTCTGTGATCACATAGGTATTTTGATAATTTGGGGAAAAGCTGGTACAGTTGATCAAAAATCAGCTGATCAGACATTTCCATCTTTTCCTGAATGAGATTGTGGAACAGCTGGGACTGGGACATTTGAACTTTCCTCACTGTACTGCAATCTCGAAGATGGTATATATATTTAGCAGGGGGTATGGGGGATGCAATGTCTTCTTTTTTTAATCTGTTATTTTATAATCGACCATTTGCATTCGATTATTTGTGGTTAAGTTTATGATACTTTAATGTAATGTCATAAACCCGTTAGTTATAATGTCCTGTGTATGTGCATCTCACGTTACAAATATGTCATTGGTGGTACATGCAAGATGTAAGAAGAGATATCTTTGTTGTTATCTGTTTATCAACTCATCAGACCCTGCCTGTGGGGACATCTTAGGAACCTAGCAGTACAGGTGCCTTCTGCACCAGTACATGGCCATCTGTTACTAACAGGCTTACACAAAGTAGTGGAGGATGTGGCTATTTAAAGATGACCTCAAATACATAATACATGGTTTGTGCGAAAGAGATAAGTCTGACTATGAAGCTAAAAGATCTTATCCAGTACCTAATGTTTGAGAAAAATGCATCTCTCATGATTATTCTATACAAAAGCCATATTAACTTACAGTTTCTTCACAAATGAATTGTTTAATATTTGTTATGTTAAAAAAATGATATGTAGTATAGATGTATAGTTATGCAAACCACAGATATTTACTGTAGTTCAAAGTGTGTTACAACTGCATTCTAACATTAAGCTGTAAAGTATATTAACAGATAAATAAAGGAAAAAAGTGCTAAAGGGGTTACGGGATGTTACTATGGTTTACAGTGTTTGGTTCTGAAGGGAGGATAGAACACAGTGTAAAAGAGATTTTGTTTTATGTGAGCTTTGACCTTCCCAGGCTGGAATATGTAGTTAACATGGAATGCTGGGGAGATAAAAATGTTACTGCTACTGAAATTTACAAGGTCAAAAACAAGACTGGTTGCCAGATCTGGTGGCTTGTACTTTTCTAAAACATAGTTGTTACTAAAAACATGGTTGTTAAGTGTTCATGTGCAGCACTAAGCAAGAAGCACGATGGTCTGGAGAAACCCTATTTGTTAACATCAAAATCCTGCATAAACGTTACAGATAAAAAAGGTATAAAAATTGTACAATTTTGTGCTTTTTGAGACGGATTTGAAAACATTGTAAAGGCAGTCTCCCAGCGCTGACATATTTGGATTTAAATAAAAAAAAAATGTTTTATACATCCTGAAATGTTATTCTTGACTCAGGACTTAAGGTAACTAATGTTATTTATGTATATTTTAAACTACTAGCACTAAAACCAATGCAGTTTTCATACTGCCCAAGTGGATCCCAGTCACAAACTGAACATTTTGATATGGCAGCCATACATGAGACTTGAGCTGGCTTTCTCTCCATTGATGACCTGAGAAGCAGCATTTTTTCTGTATTTTCCAAGATCTTACTACTTGGGATAGAACAATGAGGCAAAAGGGGTTTCATCAGAACCTTCCCATGAGAAGAAGAGGTCACGGTTAGGGGCAAAGGCAGAGATTTTCCTATTAGACTTTTTTGAAGATACTGCTAATAAATGCTGATTTTAAATTCAACATTAATTTTGAAATTTGATTAATTTTAAATTAATTAATGTTGGAAGATGGGCATTACTGAAACTATCTGTAAATTATTTAGACATGGTTTTACTTCTATTCCTTCTAAATTAAGTAACATAGGCTCAAGCTTTGACTGACTTTCACCTTTTTATTCGCAGATTGAAATTTGTTGTATTGTTCAACAACAAACATAAACAAGAAGCTGTATTGAAAAGAAAAAGAAAGAAAGAATATGTACAACCCTCCTTTGCACCCCAATATACCTTTTTAAGAAGGTATTTGTAACTGACATCAGGAAGGTTCCAAAATCTAAACCTACTTCTGTGAGGTATAATTCACCTTTAGATGAGACAGATTTGCTCAACAACCTTATATGCAACAGGGAATATAGGATTATGAAACTGGACAAACAGGGCAGCTTGACGGACTTCCAAGATGGCTGCACACTAACAGCTTAATGTCAGCTCTCCCAGTGTGAAAAAAGAAACTCAGAAAAGAGACCCAGTGAATTTGTCTTTTGGGGCAAATTCCAGTTACTGGTTAGCAAGTGCAGTGTCTGAATGCCAGAAAAGATTAAATTTACAGAGCTTGAAAGAAAATCAACCACAAAAGGTAAAGAGAGGACACTGGGAAGAATCCTGGAGTTGTTCAGCAAAAAAGCAGTGCAAGCTCCAGCTTTATTAAAAGACCTGACTTCTAGTAGTCTAGAGGGGAAAATAGTCAAATGTTATCAGATCTAATTAAACTAAAATGCTGAAGGAGTATAAACTCAAATAACAGAAGGCTGGATAAAATGGAAAAAAGCTATAAACATTTATTCAGATGAGCTGATAAAACTGCAGAAGTCAGAGGATGAAATGAAAGAAAGGCTGGTTGAGTGTAAGACAAAATCAGAGGTTGAATTGAAGAAAAGGCTGGCTGAGTGTAAAACTGTTTAAGAAGAGATGCTTCAAAAATGGTAGAATTAGAGAGCAGAACACATAGAGAAAATCTATTGTTTTCTGCTGTACTAAAGGGAATGGAAGGTGCAGACTGTATTAATTTTATGAAAGCATAGATTAGCAACTATACTGGTATTCCACAGCAGGAGTTGCTAATTGAAAGGGCACATGTATGCTCCAAACCTAGCCATGAGAAAGCAGAGAGGGCCTTTAATTGTAAGGATGCAATCTTACAAGCAGAAAGAGTTGATTCTGAAAAACTGTGACAAAAGGACAAAGTACTAAAAGTTGGAAGCAGTAGAGTATTTGTGAAAAATGATTACTTACTGTATACCAGACAGAAGAGGAGTAAATTTATTCTAGTAAACCGGGAATGTCGAGAGGCAGGTGTAAGATTCAAGCTGCTGTATACAGTTATCTTCAAAATATTTTTCCTGGAGGAGGATCAAAATCACCTTTTGATGTAGAATATGCTAAGGAGGAAATACAAAAGTTTGTCCAACAAAAAATGATCTGTCCAACAGAAGGGGACTCTGCTTCTTATTCTTTTGATAATACAGCTCATAGAGAGACTTTGCCAGTGAAAACGTTTCCAATGTTTTAAAGGAAAATGCTTGAGAGACAGAGAAAAGCACAGGAGTTGACTAGAAGTAGTATGTAGGAAATAACCAGAGACTGGAGTTTGGAGATGGAGATCAACAGGAAGAAAACCTTCAAATCCAAAATTAATGAATAAATGTGGGATTATAAACCATCACTCATATTTGTGGAATATGGCTGAACAAGACTTTTTTGATGGTGTTAAACGTGTAGGGACTCCAAAGTATGCACCTACTTCATGTTATTAATGTTTGGATGAACACTAAGGAGAGGGGGAGGAGGAAGAAAAGAGGTAACTATAAGTAAAATTATTTTGTTTTTAACAGTATTTTTTACAAAACATGGCATATACCACATGTTATATAGTAAAACATTTCAACTTTCTTCATGTGTTATAGGGATATTAAAGTAAACAGGTGCCTTTTTCCTTCTTATCCGTTCTTCTTGTTTCATTTTAAGAAATGGAGACACTGCAATATAAAAAGAGAAGAATGAAGAATATCTGGGAAAAAAGCATGTTGAGTTGATGAGGTGAGGGACAGGTTGCAAAATTACACAGATCATGATATAAGTAAAACTGATATGCCTTTTCTTACTTTTGCATAGGGGAATGAGTGGATTAAGGTATTTGGCTTGATCTAACTCAAGTTTTAACTGGAACCAAATAAATAACAGAACACTGAATATAATGAAAAGCTTTCCATTAGCAGATAAATATTCAGAGTGCAACATTAGAAGCTTGTAGCTGAAGACAACTGTGCATCTGCTGCTCATGTTTCTATGGGGACAAGTTGATAAAAGGGCAATAAAAACAGAATATTTTTTTTCAATGGCTAAAAGCATTCAAGTTGTTTCCTACATCTGAGAGAGTAATAAAGATAAGACAAAACCAGACATCACTTAGTGTAAGCAGAAGTACAGGCTGTATCATGCATCTTAGAATGGATAATCTTAACTATAGATCAATTAAAGCCTGTGAGTGTAGCTGTCAGTCTGGGACAATTGCTCCTATAGGAGGGTTAAAGTTCATTATATGACGATGTATGTAGTTGTGTGTGCTTGTATTAAGTTAATAAGTATGGGGTTGTTCTGGAGAATTTTTTAAGGTATTCATTAAAACAAAAAGTCCTGTAAGATGTGACATAGGTTCAAATGGCTATGACAAGAAACAATTGTATAAAAGATCAACCTGCCAAACATTAGTTTATGCATGTAACACAAAAGATGAAACTAGACATTTTTTATAAAAGCTGTTGTACATAACTGGTGGGAATTCTTATCATGGCAACACTTTCCATACTATCTTTGAACATGAGTGCTCTCACAAGTATATACAAAAAAGAAAGAGTACTGAACTATATTAAGAAATGGAGAGTACAAACAGCTATGCTAAAGGAGACACATTTGGAAAGAAATAAGCATGTGAATTTGATAAAGAAAGGATTTCAGAATGGTTATTTAGCAGAATATCTGGGACAAAGGAAAAAAAGGAGTCCTTATGTTAATTGCTAGAGGAACTGCAACAGTGATGAAGAGGGAAAAAGAAGGATAATGGTAGATTTGTAGTACTAAGGGTTACTGACAAGGGAGGAGGAGGATTACACTAGCATGTATTTATATTCTACCTAAAACTGTTAACAATGGAGCCAAAGAACATTCTGGGAGAAATAGTCATCTTTCAGCAGGGAGTGTTACTTATATGTGGGGACTGGAATTTCATTTGCAACAATGAAAATGTACCTGGGGGGCCTACAAGGGAAAATATAACAAAGGAGGATATATTTGTAAAGAAATATATAAAATATATGGAATGGAAGATGAGAATTCCATAGCAGGAGCTCAGAGAGAATTTGTGTATTATTATTCCATAATGTATTAAACCTGAATACAACAGAAACATGTTTGGCAATCTGTCATTTCAAAGACAAGATGCACTTATTATGTTGAATATCTGAATTAAAACCTACATCTCAACAAGAAAATTGATTGAAGCATAAGATATATACAGCTATGCTAAGATTTTCTTTGATCCTCTGCTTTGGTCTTTTGACACTGATAGCATCAGATAGTATCAGGAACTGAAAAACATATGTTCTATGATACTATCAGCCTAAATAAAGACAGGAAAATGTTGTAAAGGAGTCTGAACTGATTGGTTCATAGCTTTTTGACACAAGTCTAGGCAGCATGAGTTGCATCCAAGGCCACTGAGCGTGATGATTACATTTTGAGAGTTCAGAGGTATGTACTCTGTTCCATCCCACAACATGGACAGAGGAGAGGTGGATTCAACAAACACAGGACAGGAGTCATGAGCAGCAGCAGCAGCAGCTAAGGACTACATGAAATCTGGTTGAGGACAACAGGTGTAGATAAGAGGTTAGAGACCTTGTCATAAGAGTACAAGCACAGGCAGGGCTACAGACCCCTCCTCATTTTGTTAGTAAGATAATTAGTTAGCACTAAATTTGTATTTATTTGTGTATGTTTTTGCTTCTTGCCTAAATCTATGTGTACATGATGTCAACTGGCACAGCTTATAGTCAGCAACAAGTAGACGTAATATTGCTGTAAACTGGGTCTAGAACAGCAAAACAAAAACTTAGTCTCCAGAAATGGCAAGCCAAGTATAAAAAGTTTAATCAAAGTGCAAAGCTTTTGGGTAACAACCCTTCTTCAGTGCAAAGGTAAAATATGATACAAGAAAACTAACATTATAAAGCATTCAAATAAAAGTCTTGTGCCACAGCCTCCAGTCAAAAGAAAGATACTATCAAACAATTATCTAATTAAAATAATTAAAACTAAAATCAAACAAATATTAGTCCATAGCAAATACCTTTATAAGGCACATTTGTTAAAATCAAAGCATTGATCAAAACAATCAGAAACATTGGTAGAATTTGTGAAGGCTATGTACAAGGATCCAATGACTCAAGTACTGACAATGTTTGGCCTCACAGAGGGGTTCCCAGTGGGTGCAGGTGTACATCAGGGTTCAACTCTGAACCCATTGCTGTTCATAGATGATGGACTACATTGGCAAACAGGTTGGAGGGGATGGATCAACAAAGCTGCTGTATGCAGATGATGTGGCAGTACAGACAGACTCTAAGCTAGAACTTCAGCAAAGGCTAGGAGAATGGAATGCAAATCTGAAGGCACATAGGATGAAACTAAGCACAGATAAGATAGTGGCAATGGCAGCAAACTAGGGAAATCAGAAGAAGCTGAGAATAGATATAAAAGGGAAGATAGTGGAACAGGTAAACAGCTTCAAGTATCTGGGAGGAGTAGTTGAGGAGAATGGTAGTCTGAATGAAGAGGTCAAAACTAGAATCAGAGGGACTGCAGCCAACTGGCATAGAGTATCAGGTATAGTCTGTGACAGAAGAATGCCAAAGAAGCTGAAAAGTAAGGTATGCAAGACAGTGGTGCGACCAGTACTACAGTATGGTACAGAAGCCTGGGCAGTAAAGGCAGAACAGTTAAAGAAGCTAGAGGTGATGGAAATGAAGTGCCTGAGAAAGGTGATAGGATGCGCACTGTGGCACAGTCGAAGAAATGAGGACATAAGAGTAGAAGCCAAAGTAGTTCCAATTGCAGAAAAGATCAAAGAGACAAGATTACGGTGGTTTGGGCACATGTGTAGAAAAGCAAAAGACAATCTGGTGAGAAAGACTTGGGACAGACAGGAAGAAGGTAAGAGGAAGTGAGGATGTCCAGCAAAGAGGTGGATGGATTGTGTGAAAGAAGATCTGCGACAGTCAGGCATGAGTGTTGAAGAAGGCAGCAGTGTGCACTGAATCGAGAGAGTTGGTAACAGTTAACATGATACCCCGACCCCATGTAGAAAAATGGGAAAAAGGGGGCCGATGATGATAATGATTTGTTAAAATCAACAATCACTTATATTGCATTTGTTTTTTCATAAGAATAGGTTTAATACTAACTGCAGTATTAATACCTGGTTCACAGTCTGCTTGCAGTCTTAAAATCCAATTATATTCTCTAACCACTAACAAATTATTAGTGTCGCCCCTCTGATACTTTTGTATATCACATCCATAATCTTAAACTTAAAAACATGGTCAGAACCACATTCAGCAACATGCTTTGCTACTGCATTAGATGAAACATTTCTATGCACCTCTAATATATGTTCTATAATGTGATCTTTCAGCTTGTGGGTACATTTGCCAACATAAAAAGTGGAACATTTAATACAAGCTGCTAAGTAAACTATATTCATGGTGTTACATATAGTGTAATGATCAAAAACATACTCTTTCTTAGTTTTTGGATGTTTAAATGTATTTCCAGTGGCAATAAATCTACATCATCTACAATTATAGCATGGATATGTTGCTAATTTCTTCCTAATTATTTTGTTTTCATCATTCAGCTTCATGTCTTTATAGCAAAATCTCATTTTTTAAATTCTGACACTTTCTTTAAGCAAAACTCATTCTCCCACTGATTAGCTGTTTCAGTTCTGGCATGGCTTCGAAAATCCCCCAAGCCTAGAGATAATTTTCCTAACTTCATAAGTTCTCCTATTATATGAAGTAACATATCTTAAATTATTTTTTGTGGATGTCTCATGTGATCATCATTAACAGATACAACTTCACCAAAAATGGTTTAGCTGACCCATTGCTATTCATAAATAATTTGTTATTAACCTCTTCTAAATAATAAGTATTATATCCTCTCTAAATTCTTGGATGATCTTATCTATTTGTTCCTTGCATTTCTCTTCATTGATATTTAGTTTACTCACTCTCAATACTTGTCCTTTTACTATGCCCTTAAATACATGGGGTGCATGCATGCTTTCCCTATGTGTATATTGGTTAGTTGAACCTCTTTCTTGAAAATACTTCTGTGAAGGGGATACTGCCAGCACAGCTAGCTGGAATTTTGTAAATAATTATATGTCATCTGTGAATATCAGAATGATTTATATAAGATGACAACCTGTATTAGAACTGTATGTCATGAGTATATCAAACTGGTTTGTACAGACGTGTGTTGAAAAGGTATTTTGTAAAGTGTTTGTGTTTGAAATGCATCCACTGTGTGCCCTACTGGAAGAAAACATAAATGTACACGCACTGTTGTAACTGTCTAAATGTATATATTTTAATGGTGGAAACTGGAATACAGTTAACTTCAGTCCAGCAAATTTTAGGAAAATAGCTGAAATTAAATTACTTTATAGGCTATGCAATAAAAGATGGTATCTTTCAGTTTGCAATTCAGCTAAAGACACAGAGTCTGTGCTGAGAAGCTTTCTGTATTGTCTTTAGGGTGAATTAATCATTAGTCTTGAAAGCATGAAGGAATGCAATTGTTTTATGACTTCCAATATCTGCCAAAGATCTGAGGTCTATTTATTTTCACAGGTAGATGCTAAATACTGCCAGCTTCCAGCAGTGGAGATTTCACCTGGGAACTAGAGTCAGATGACAAGAAGTGATGTCATTCTGCAAGCTATCCCAGCAGTAATATTTGAGATATTAATTTTAGAAGTCTCTTAGTGAGACAGAGCATTCTGTATTCTATCTTGGACCTGACAACTAGAATATCCACTCACCACATCTGCCTTGCTCTATTAGTAAGTTCTTATGTTATAGTAATTCTCTTGGATTCAATCAGGGATTTATTAAAGCTTAGTTTAGATATTTTTTCTTTATTTGAGAGTGTCCTGCAATGTTGTTTTAAATATTTCCTGTGGTTTTGAACTCTGATGTCACTGTGTATATATATTTACTATTCTTGTTCTTTTATTATTTAGTATTAAATATATTTAAACCTTTCATTGTGGCTGACCTGTGTAGAGATATTTAAGTTTTGAGAGTACATGCATATTTATTTGGTGACATGGTGTGGACCACTCCTAATAGCCTTGCTCTTGGTCAAACTACCATTTGCATTAGAATTGATATTAAACAGTAAGATTGGGCATCCTTGGTTAAGGGCTCTAAAGTAGCTGATAAGGAGTGGCGGGTGGCACTGCTAGCAACCTTATAGTCTGGGTAGAAGGTGGCATAGCTAGTAAACCTGTGCCAGCCTTTCCCAGGTGTATGTGTGTGTGTAAAATCAAACCTCAAAGAGAGTGTGTGACAGCTACTTGGGCAGGGACATGAAACACTCATTGGAGAGAGAGGGTGCTGGAGGTCTTGGCTTGGTCACTCAACTGAGATCCAAACTCTATAGCTATGCCATGGAGAGTCTTACTAGGGATCTGAGAAAGAGGGAAAAAACAGCCCTGGATTGACTGTGGTCTCTGTATGCCCTTAAGGGAAATTGTGTGTGTACCTGTTATCCTCCCAGTGAACATTCCCCACTGTTGCCAGTGGTAATTATTGAGGCTCCTTGATTACTGGTCCAGTGGAGGGTCATCACAACTTGTTGTATTAATACTCTCTGCATTTTTTGCTATTTTAACATCCAGGAATTTCACGTCATTATCAGAACAATTAAGCTTGAGCTTGAGAAAGCTAGTTGTACCATCAAGATAGTCAACAAAATTAATAAATTCTGCCTGGTCACCCCCCCCCCCCCCCCATATTAGGAAGCAGTCATTGACAAAGTGCTTGTAAAAAAAGAAGCCTAGTATTGAATGCATTGTCAGTACTAAACATATGCTCATTCTCCCATTGGTTTAGCACTAGATTCGCATAGGTGTTAGCTATTGCTGTACCCATAGCTACACTAGATTGCTGAAAGTAGAGTTGCTTCTCAAAAATAAAGACATTATTAGTCATAACTATTTCTAATAATTGGCAAACCCCTATCTCTTGTGTGCAGACTTGTATAATGGCCAAGAAAATCACAAATGACATCTAAGCCATAATCATTTGGAATAACCATAAAGAGCAAATGTATATCTAGTGTTGCAAATAAAAAGTTTGAAACAGGAGTTTATACCATTTCTGGAGTTTTTAACCAAAAAATTCCTGTACCCCATATATAACACTTTATCTTACATAAATACTTACTTAAAATAGACTGTAAATAAATAGATATTGGTTCTGTAATCCACCCATTTCCTGATACTGTGGGCCTCACTGAGGGGTGGGTGAAGGACTTCTTCACTTTAGGTAGCCCATACAGCACAGGTATAATGGGACAGGGAACATTTAAAATAATTAAATAACTCAATAGATATATCATTTGCTAACAGCATATCATAAATGGCCATATTAATATTCGATATACATTTTTTGACATCCAACACTTCAATCTTTACAAAAGTTGTATCATCAGCAAGGAATTCATTCATCTAAGCAATATAATCTTCCTTACTCATTTTTACAATAGCACCACCCTTGTCAGCTTGCTTAATAACTACGTCATTATTATTTTTGTAATTTTTCAAGGTATTGTTGCTCACAATAGGTTAGATTATAAAACATATTATTTTCCTTTTGTTCATATAAGAAACATATTTCCTGTTCACAAACATTTTGGAACGCTGTAATAATGGGACAGCTATTGGGTATAAATGTGCTTGACTTTCTACATGTTTGACTAGATACTGACAGAGAATCTTTAAATATTAATTTCAAATTTAAATTCCTTGTAGAATCTTTTAAGTTGGTCAGGGCTTCAACTACAGTATCTGAATTTGAAGGAATAAACTGAAGCCCTTTCCATAACACAGAGATAGCCTTGTCATTTAAATGCAGTCTAGATAAGTTAATAATGTTTCCAGCATTCAGACCTGATGGCTGTAATGATTTGAGTGGCTGTGAGCTTGAGGGTCATTATATTGTCTTTTTCCTCCATTTCCGCACCTTCTTCCTTGCGGCCATCCTCTTCAGGGATCCCTCTGACGTAACTCCACCCTCTCTGTTAAGGTGGGAAGCACCGGAGTGGCTGCCATCTGAAAATCCTCCATAGCATTGTGATTCTCATTGGCTACTACTTTATGGGAAACTAGTGCACTAGCCAATTGTGGAATGTTAGTTGTGTGCGATGTGAAGACATTCAGTGCCTCTCTACTATGTTCAGCAAAATATACTGACTGCTCATTCAAAGTAATCTTGAGTGGAAGGAATGGTTGTAGAAAAAGTATCTAGAACATACATTGACCCCTTAGGTGTCCCACTAATCTTCTTCTCTTTTGTTTCCCGGACCTGAAGTCATTCAGATCTCTAAGCAGTTTACTCTTCTTGGTTAGTTCCATTTTATGATCATAACTTGCCAGTCTTTCAAACATCTGATGGCAAACATGTACCAATTCCTTAAAGGATGGCATATTGGCAAGTTTTCCTTCAAGCGTAATAATCTCATCTTGTAAGTTCAATTCAGTGCCAATAAAAAAACTGGATGTTATGTAATCCAATCTCACCTACATTCTTACCTGTGGGTTTGGGGCTGAACCTCTGCTCCAACTCGACCATACTCTAGCTCAAAGTCTTCAATTGGCTCGTGGCTAAGAGGTATCCCATGCTGCAATGCACCTATCCCCAGATCTCATTTGCCGCTCATACAGATCGGCTGTGGTCTCGCTCTTGGCCATGGCTAAGTACAATTTTTCTATTTATATTTCAACTTAGTAGCTCCAAAAGCTATTTTCATAGCTGGTGTGTGTGTTTTGCTTCTGACCGGTTCAGTTGAAGCTTTCTTGATATCCCGTTTCCTTGTTTGGTGTTTACGGGCTAGGCCCATTTCAGTTAGAGGACCTAGTCCTCCCCTGTTTTTGTGTAGCAGACCTGTTAGTGGGTTCTTTGCTGTGTGACTGTTTTTTGTTCCCTTATTCCTTGGGCTAGGCCCGTTAACTTAGAGGACCTAGTCTTCCCAGTGGTTATCCCGTGGTCTCTAGGCCGTTTAAGTTAGAGGCTCAAGTTTACCACACTCTGTTTGGTTACTGTGGAGAAGGTGTCCCTACTGTTTCCCCTGTGTGTGTGTGTGTGTGTGTGTGTGTGTGTGTGTGTGTGTGTGTGTGTGTGTGTGTGTGTTCTTGTCATCAACATGTCTAAGGATTCTAAAGCGCACAGGCCTTCGGTTTTAAAAAGTGTGTCAAGTGTAATAACAAGATGTCTTTGATGGATGGGCACTCTGTGTGCGTGTATTGCTTGGGGGCTATTCATCTACAGGAATCCTGCTTGTTCTGTCATGCTTTCAGCCCCTGCATGCTGCAAGAGAGGAAGAACAAGCTAATATTGTGGGGATTGCTGAAACCTTCCTTTGAAGAGGATTTGGAGAGGTCTTCCAGTTTCAGATCCTCTCCTTCCAAACCAGACAAAGAGACGGACAAACCATCCTCTAAGAAATGTTTTCTGGCTCCGTTTGTCTCCTCCGAGCCACCAGAGAAAATCATTAGAACTACAGTTGCTTCTTCAGCTCCACTGGCTTCGGGGCTGAAAGAAGACAGTGCATCGATGATGTTGACATCGGCTCCCGGTTTATTGGAGCCGGTGACAGATTTGTCAGTTCGGAGCCGGTCTCCAGTTTTTCGACCGGTTTCTCCGACTCATAGGTCTCCCTCTGTAGGAAGATCCAGATCCCCGACCATGTCCTCTAGGTCCTCTAGGACCCTTTCCGATGACTATGTCGATAGAGTGGTGAGGAAACTGCTCCAGTCATCGGTGCTGGTAAAATTGCTTTCGGCTCCGGCCCAGTCGGCTCTGGAGCCCATCCTCCCCTCATCTTTGGCTGTTCCTCCTCCAGACCTTTCTTTGGAGCCAGAGCTGTCGGTTCCGTCGGACGCCTCGAGGTCGGTTCCAATAGCCCCTTCTGGCATCTCTGCTCCGATCTCCGCTCTGACCCTGTCGGCGCCGTCCACTGGGTCCAGGATTCACAGTTCACTGGTCGGAGCCGAGAGGGAGGTCTTGGGTCAATCTTCTTCGGCTCTGTGCCTTCCTCTCGGCGCTACAGCTCGGGTAAGCGTGGACCCGACATCGGCTTCGGACCTCATTTCCTCAGCTCAGAGGGTGTCTTCTGTGGTTAGTCGACCTTCAGAGCTGGGGAGATCAGCTTTCGAGGTCATGAGGAGTGTGCTGGCCAGGTCGTCAGCTGCATCTTACAGCACCGACACTCTTCCCCCTCCAGCACCGATATCAGTATCAGATCACCCTCTATCTAGGGACAGAGGAGACCTAAGGCCTCAGGATACCTCCATGAGTGGTCCCCAGCTTTCTGAGACCTCCCCAGATATTTTACCTGAGGAGCCCCCCAGAAAGAGAGCGTGCAAGAGGAAGCACATTGACTCCCAAGATGAGTCTCTCACATCTGACACTGACCTCGAGGAGTCAGCGGGGTCCCCCAAGTTGTCTTCTGACAATATCTCTTTTTCAGATATCTTGGACATACTGAGACAGAGAGGCAACTGGCCATCCAAAGCCCCTTTTGAGGAGGAGTCAGTGTTCCTGAAGGCCTTTGGGTCCCAACCCTCTGCCTCTTGGGTTTCTCCCCCATTCAACGAGCTCCTGGACCTCATTTGTCGAAAGGTGTGGTAAACTCCAGACACTGTGGAACCAGTCCTAGGAGACCCAACAAGTTTTTATCCGCGGCCCCTGGTAAAGAATTTCTTACAAAAGGCGTTCCAGTAGATGCCATGGTGGTGGCAGCAGCCACCAAGAAGGAACTTACATAAACTTCATCTACCATCCATCCCCCTAACAAGGAGTCCAGGACTATGGACAGGTATGGAAAGCATGTGTTCTCTTCAGTGGCCTTTACACTGTGGTCGCTGAACTATTTGTCAAATTTTACATGGCTCCAGAGAGATCTCCTAAAGGAGTTGGGAGATTCTCTACAGAGTAACGTTTCTGATGCTGTGGCTCAGAAAGTCAATGCTCAGATGTCTACCCTAAATTCTATTACCAACTCCTCCATGAGGCTTATCTCTTATGCAGCCGATGGAGTGAGCAGGGCTGCAGGTTCCAGAGTCTCTCTTAGGAGACACTCTTGGATGTGCCTGTGCAACTTCACGGAGGCTTTCAAGTCTACCTTCACCAAAGCGCCCTTTGACTGTTCATCCTTACTTGAAACCAAGGTGAAGGACACACTCTCTAGGTGCGAGCAGGAAGGAAAAACCCTGTCTGCCGTGGAAGTCCATTTTTCCATGCCTTCTAGACCTTATCCCAAGGGCCAGAAGGGTGGGAAAATGTGGTTCAAAAAATCGCAGAGGTTTTTTCACGACGCACAGAGTGTTTCCTCCTCCAGAGGTAGAGAAGGGGATGGAAATTCAGGTAGATGCCGCCCTAGAGGCAGAGGAGGCCTGCATAACCAGGGGGACCACGATTTCTTTCGTGGTTCTCCCTACCAGCGCTCCTGAGAGGAGGCCCAACTGTGCATCTCTGGAGCCAGTCGGGGGGTCGCATTTCTCTATACCCAGAAGCCTGGCGAGACATCACCCAAGATGAGTGGGTATTAGAGATAATCCCCAGAGATTATCATATTTCCCTTCTTTCATATCCCCCTCCAAACAAAAGAATCCCAGATGTTCCACCCAGTCAAAGGGATTCCGCAACGTTAGAAGTTCAAAAGTTGCTGTTAAAAGGAGCCATCCAGCCCATCCCCTCAGACCAAGTAGGATTAGGGACTTACACCAGATTCTTTTTGGTGCTGAAAAGAACAGGGGACCTGAGGCCCATTTTGGATCTCAGCCATTTGAATCTTCATGTAGAGAAGTCCAAGTTCCGCATGGTCACATTGCAGTCAATTCTCCCGTTATTAGGGAAAGATGTGTGGATGTGCTCCATCGACCTCAAGGATGCTTACTACCATATAAAAATGGACAGGGCATCCAGAAGTCACCTACACTTCCGGCTGGAAGCCAGTCATTTTCAGTTTTGCGCCCTGCCTTTTGGTCTCACCACAGCCCCCAGGGTGTTCTCCAAATGCATGGCAGTGGTAACGGCTCACTTGTGACATCAGAGATTCCAAGTGTTTCCGTACCTGGACGACTGGCTCCTGTCTGCCACCATCAGGCATCTACTGCTACAGACCAGGGATGCCACTATTGCACTGTGCCAAAGTCTGGGAATTACTTTGAATTGGGAAAAGTCTGCCTTGTTGCCCTCGCAGCATGTTACCTTTATCGGTGCCAAATTAGACATGGTGCTCATGAGGGTTTTCCTGCCAGAAGAGAGAATTCAGGTTTTACAGCAGCAGGTCTACGCTTTACTACCACTGAAGAAGGGCAAGGCAAAAGTGGTCCTCAAGTTGTTAGGGACCATGGCTGCCACGATTATGCTAGTTCCTCTTGCATGACTACACATGAGGCTTTTTCAGTGGCTACTTTTTGCCCAATGGTCTCTTCAGCATCTCCCGCTCTCCCATCTTATTGTAATAACTGACAGGTGCAAGCAGGATCTGCGCTGGTGGCTTCAGACCAGCAATCTCAAAGCAGGCATGCCTTTCGTTCTTCCTTCTCCGATTGCCACTGTGACCACGGATGCCTCCCAGAATGGGTGGGGGGGGGGGCATTATCTCGGCAGGACAGTCCAAGGCACGTGGCAGGAACACAAAATCCATTTGCATATCAATGTCTTAGAGATGAGAGTGGTGCTATTAGCGTTGCAAGTACTTCAAAGCTTTCTTCCTCATGGGACAATTGCAATCCACTCAGGCAACATGTCAGTGGTCTGGTATCTGAACAAACAGGGAGGAACCAGGTCATATCCCC
>NC_056748.1:1015947354-1015979854 GCF_019279795.1 Protopterus annectens | reverse complement strand
CACTGGACTCCAAAGAACAAGTATGTGATTTGAAGCCTGTCAGCCCAAACTATTCTTTTTTTATTTTAGGGGCAATATACAAATGCTTTGCTCATCTCTGTGTTATTTGCGCTTAAAGTGTAAGGGACAAAAGTTCATTGGAATGTATGGCTGGTACCCTAAAGATCCTCACAGATCAAAGTTAAGTAAGTACCTGTGAACCTATGATAGTGGATAACTCTACTAAATGAGCCCATAACTCTCATCTCTCCCTGATTTTGCAGAGCATCCCTGCCTCATATTTTCACCCTGTCCCTTTCTGGGAAATTACTGGTGATTACAGACAGTTAATAATGTCAAACATCAGAGTTATGTACTTTTTATTATCCAAAAAATGCTTGTTTATGCAAAACATATCATTCTATTAACTTTTTCAGTAAATTAGGAAATATACTGAAACGTTGTCCCCAAGTTTGGGCAACTCCCCACATAATTTCTTAACACTGGCAGTTCATACGGAGAGTTAAGGCTGTGATCTGTAATTCGTCTGATTCAAGGTTTGATTCCCTACTATACGACCTTCAGCAAGTCACTTAACTAGACATTGTCTTTGTAATACTCCTGAAAAGGGACTGTCTGCCCAGTGGGGCCTATCTGACTGAGAAATGGATATGATAACAATAATAATAATAATTATTATTGTTATTATTATTATTGTTGTCACCATTATTTCTGGCTTTGTCCAGCACTCCTTACTAATGAAGTCTCCCTAATCTGAAAAAGAAGTGTTGTTCAGACCATATTGACAGATTTTATGCTCACTTTGTTTTAACCTACAATGTCTTAAGATTTGAGTTACTCGTCTTTTGTATGTTACAGTAATGTTTATGAAGCTTTTTAAGCTACTTTTCTGGTTAAGCCAGGCCTAGAGGGAGGATGGTCCCCCAGTTGTAGAAGGAAGTAGTAGTCCACAAAAATCACAAAGACTGTTAGGCCAAAAAAGAGCCATAAAGATGATAAAGTGGACTATTGAGGATAAGAAAGAAATTATGTATTGTTACTATTATGGAAGAAGTACAGAATTTCTAGACAGAAGATATACAAAACGGTTAAGAGAGAAATTAGAGGAAAGAAAAATACTTGCACAAGAAAAACTGTCAAAAGTTGGGCAGCACAGTGGTTAGCATTGTTACCTCACAGCGAGAGGTTTTCCAATTCGATTCTCAGCTGGGGTGCCTTCTGTGCGGAGTCTGCATGTCCTTCCTTCATTCTCATGGGTTTCCTCCAGGAGCTCTGGTTTTCTCCCATATCCCAAAGACATGTGCCTGGAGCATTTCTCCCCTTGCATCCACTGAAAATAGGCTCTGTCTTAGTAAGACTTTCCTAATCAGCAAATGTTAAATAAATAAATAAAAGCTTCAAATAAAAAATTATGCTCATTAATACAACAGATCTATGAAAAACATTATATAAACCAAGAAATCTTGAGCAATTTGGAAAAATAAGCAACTGAGGAAGTGTGAAAATAAAAAGAATAATATCTAGAGATTTTTGAGACATAAAAAAGAAATATGGACATGGGAAAGAAAGAGAGATCTCATACGGTGCAATATTTATGCAAAGGAGAAAGTCAAATTAATCAGTACAAAAAAGCAGCCCCAAAAATATTCAAAGAGAAATACAGGAAAAGACATCCAGATTTGGAAAATTTCACAATTCAAAAAATAAAATCACAAACAGGGAATGCAGAAGAGAAGATTCGTAAAGAAGAAGTTAAAAAATAAAAGCTGAAGTTATGGAATACCTACAAAATGAAGGATTTAATGTAGAAAGTCTAACACAGGTTATATCACAGCATGGTAGAAAAACAAGTCCCACAAGTAAGGGGAAACAGGAGGAGCAGGAGACATCTGAAGAAGAAATATAGACATGGGAAAGAAAAAAAGATTTAATATAGTGCAATATTTCATACTGAGAGTTGTATTTTCTGTTTGTGAGTGCTCTATCCGAGCTTTTCTGTGTATTTTTGTCTTCTCGAGTCTGCTCCTTGATCTGCTTAAAACTTTCATTTAGTGGCTACAGCTAGGAACTGTAATTTTTCCCATCCACCCTCCCTAGTGTTGTGTGTTCTTATACTTGGTGTCTTTGCAGTTGCCTGCCCATACTGTATATTTGATCTGTGACACTCCTCCCAGTCTAGTGTCATTAGTTCACTCAATCTAATAGAGAACATTTGTGAAGGGCAGTCCCTCAGATTCTTAATGTTGAATTAACTTCTGTTCCAGCTTCTCCATTTCCACTTTACTGGAAAAAAAAATTCTAAGCTTGCTTCCCCCCTTTCCTGTGGCAGGTCAGATACGGATTTGCTGTGTCCAGGACTGTTTGTGAGCTCCTAAGCCCCCCTCCCACACTTAACTGGGGTTAAACTATTCCTGGATGCCATAAAGTCTGTTCTTCAAAATTTCCCTTGCAACTAGCCAGCTTCTTAGTTTTAGCACTCATCTGCTTCTTTGATCTCAGCACTTGTTCAGAACTCATTGTAAGCACTAAATAAGTTACAAATTACTACAGCACTCAACTTTCCTCACTTGTCTAGAGGAAAACAGTTTTTAGTACTTAATAAATAAGCACCTATTCAAGCATATCTAAAGGTCAGCTCCCGGTGTTTTCTCCTGTCTACCTGATGAATCTGGGCATCTTGGGACAATGCAGCAATTGCCTCATGTACACAGACAACCCTCTCCTCCTACCACCCAACACTATGACCTGTGAGAGATGCACTTATATAGCCAAACTAGAAGCAAAGCTCTCTTCACCAAAGTCTGGCCTAGACAGTCAAGAGGAGAAGGTAAACACTTGCACCGCACCACACTCATCCCATAGTCTCTCAAAACCTACACCACCAAAGCACACACACAGAAGCACAAAACACACACCTTCATTCATGGAGGCTCTCAGTTCAAATCTGCCCAAACGAGAGAGACCTCCAAAGCAGAAATGCAAGCAACCTCCACCCCCCAACACAACCCAAATGACACATAGCCCACATACTCAGTGTGCCACTCAATTACAGCCCGTAAGGCATAATGTACCCAACACTCTAATCATAGGTGACTCTATAGTCAGGCACACTGATGTTCCACTCACCAGGCTAAACAAGGAAAAAGTTACTGTCAGCTGCCTATCAGGTGCCAGGATCCACCACATAATGCATGCACTCAGGTCACTCCACAACAAGTAAAAATATGACTCTGTCATTGTCCATGTTGGTGTGAATGACCTGAGACGTACCTCCCTGGACTACATGAAAAGAGACATGGAGGAGCTCTCCGATCTTGCAGCCCAGGCTGGTATGACCCTAGCCCTGAGTAGCATCCTGCCATCACCCAGAATGACACCACAGTACAAGGACAAAATGATTGACTTTAACAATTGGCTAAGCTTCTGGTGTCATTCTAAGGGAATCCAGTATCTGTCTGCCTGGGATGACATGATCGACAGACCATGCTGCTTTGCCAGAGATGTCCTGCACCTGTCACCCTTGGGATTCCGGATACAGGCAAAGGCTCTTGCCACCCCTATAGTGCCTTTTTTAGGCAAGGTTCAAATGACAAATTCACCACCATAACAGGTACAAGCAAGCAAAATCTGAGGGTAATGCTACTCAATGCTAGAAGTCTAAACCTCAAAATGCACTCACTCGAGGCACTCCTTAGAATGGAGAACATTGACATCTGTGCAGTAAGAGAGACCTGGTTCAAAGCTCCAGAGAGCACCCCTGCATTACTAGGCTATAATTCATACCACACCTTTCTGCTACCAAACCCGGACCGAAACACTAAAGGTGGAGGCGTGTCCATATTCATTAAGGATATCCACACCTCCAAGCTAGTTGCTCAGCATAATGCATCCGAGATTATCCAAGTTCAACTAACTCTGGGCAAAACCGCCATCCAGATTGTAGCTTGCTGCAGACCCCCCACCATGCCCCAAGATTCCCACTCCTCTTTTCTTGATGAACTGGAAAATATTAAGGTACAACCCAACACTCTAATAATGGGTGATTTCAACTACCCTACCATTAACTGGGAAAACTACTCATGTACCAACTCTTTTGCTCAACGGTTTCTGGAAATCATCAATTTCAATGCCTTGGATCAACTTATCCACACCCCCACCAGGGGCAGCAATATCCTAGACCTGGTCATCACCAACATGGGTGACCGGTGTTCCACACCAGAGGTCAGCTCCGACCACAAGCTAATCACCATAGATATCCACATCCCTGCTCCCACCCCCCATTAGGAAAACAACCGTAAAAAATTTCTCCAAAGCCAACTTCACACTTCTTAAGACAGAAGTGGCAAACTTCACGACACCCATGCAGATGGACAATAGAGGTACAACTGCTGAATCCTACATAAATGCACTTTATAAGCACTTACATGAGTGCATGGATTGTGCTATCCCTAACAGAACCAAGATGCTATCCTCCAAAAAAAGGAAGCCAATCTGATGGTCTTCTGCCATAAACAAACTACAAGAGAAGAAAGAAACTGTTGCAAAAAAGAGTAAAATCCCATGATTGGAGGAACTCCCTGTTCAGCCTCAGTAAGAAGCTGAGATCCCTTATAAAATCCTCCAAAGCTAGTTATGAAAACAAAATTGTTACTGATTCTAAAGACAACCACAAAGCATTCTATAGCTATGTCAAAAATCTCAATGGCAACACTCGGATCTGCTCTGAGTTACAGCACAATGACACTAAATATACAGAACCAACTGATATTGCCAACATCCTGGCAGATAGGTTCAGTGCTAACTTTACCCCCCCCCTCTCATCCCCTTTATACCGGAAGACTGCAAAGTTCCTGTAATCATGGCTGCACAGGTACAAACCTCACTCTCCAAAGCCAAGAACACAGCATCCATGGGACCTGGCAACATCCCAGGCTGCCTTCTACATGAACTACAGAATGAACTGGCACCCCACCTAAGTACCATGTTCAATCATAGCCTCACCTCAGGCTATGTGCTCATTGAATGGTGCACTGCGACAGTTATCCCACTTCACAAAGGGGGGGGGGGCCACAACAGACCCTGGGAACAACTGCCCCATTAGCTTGACGAGCCTCGTCTGCAAGGCCATGGAACGTATCATCTTGAAACTCATAAACAAAGACATTGGAGATCTCCAAACTCTGGACCCCACACAGTTTGGGTTTGTAAAAGGCAGATCATGTCTCTTAAACCAGATAGACTTCTTTGAAGTAGTCACCAAAGCCATAGATGATGGTAAGGTGGTTCACACAGCCTATCTAGATCTCGCCAAGGCATTCAACACCATCCCTCAGTCTGGAATTATAGATAAACTCACTAAACTAGGTATAAATCCCAATGTCACATGATTGGTTGCCAACTGGCTTACTGACAGAACCCACACTGTGAAAGTAGCAGACTCCAAATCAGACTTCAGATTAGTGACAAGTGGAGTACCACAGGGTTCAGTCCTGGGTCCTCTCCTGTTTGGTATCTACTTCTCTGAAGTACAGGCTAACACAGAAGGTCTTTGGCTAGCTAAATTTGCAGATGACTGCATACTAGGAGCCATAATCAAAACTCCTAACGATGTGGACATTCTACAAAAGGGCCTCAATGAGACAGATGCCTGGTGTCAAAGACACGGTCTCAAGCTCAAAGCCAAAAAGTGCATTGTCATCCCCTTTGGTAAAAACTCTGTACCCATGAACTACCACATAGGCAGTAGTCTACTTAACACCGAAAGTGTTATAAGAGACCTTGGGACACAGGTGGACAGTAGTCTCTCCTTCGATAATCACATCGCTGCAGTGGTCATGAAATCCTTCTATGTGGCACACCTCATCACAAAAGGTTTCTCATCCAGAAAAAGAGGTCATTGTTCCCCTGTACTCATCACTCATTAGACCCATTATAGAGTACAACACCCCTTTTGGTATGTACCTCACAAGACATCTACAACAACTGGAAAGACTGCAAAAATACCTCACAAAGAGGATTACTGGCCTCAAACAGATGCCTTACGCAGACCGTCTCAAAAAACACCAGCTTTACTCCGTCGCATATCGCCTACTCAGAGGCGATCTCTGCCTAACATGCAAAGCTATGTCAGACCCAGAGCTGTTGGACATGCTCCACTTAAAGAAATCCCAATCCCTCCGAGCTACACTCTCTAGGGACCTAAACCTTGTCACCACAATAAACAGAACATGCTGGAGGGATAGATTCCTGTCCCAGAGACTTCCCATACTCTGGAACAGACTACCTAGCTATGTCAAACAGAGCTCCTTATTAGCACTCTTCAAGAAAAATCTTGATGATTGGATGCGTAATAGGAAATTCACCCCAGGGATCACTTCTGTGGTTCTGCTTGACAGGGGCACAGGAAAGTAATTTTCTCGGGTGGCAAAAGCCAGGGTACCTTTCTGGCTAGGCTTGTATAGGCCCTAGGGCCAATAGCCTAGTACCTACCTATGAACCTAAAGGAGAAAGCAAAACTAATCAGTACAAATAGAGCACCACCAAAGATATTTGAAGAGAAATGCAGGCAAAGGCATCTGGATATGGAAATTTTACAAAAAAATAGGAAAACAAAGAAGAAAAGCAGAAAAGAAGATTAGTGATGCAGAAGTTAAAGAAATAGAAACTGAGGTTATGGATTACTTGCAAAGTGAGGGATTTAGTGTAGAAAATCTAAGTCTGATAACATAGCAGCAGGATAGAGCAGCTAAACCCCAAGTTAGAGACTCCATTGGAGCAGGAAACATCTGATCAGTTACCATATGAAGATGTTTTGGAGCCCTCCATAGGAGATCAGTACAAAAGTTCATTTGGAGTTGCACATCAAGGAAAGGAACAGGAAACTGTGACATCTCTGACGCAGTCAATGTTGTGGAGTCACAGGCCATTGAGTTCCCATATGAAAGAGCAACACATGACACAGGGTGAAACTGAAGAGAATGTGACACAGCAAGATGCTCTGGAGCTTTATATAGAATACCCAAGGGAAATGGAGAGCAAAGAATGTGCCCTCAGTTTAGAAGAAAATGATCTAAGAGAAGAGTTGCTTGCTTTAATAGAGATGGGCAGATATGTTAAGATCAATGAAAGAAATAGACTACAGAAAGTCAGTAAAACCCAAAAAGTTAGAAGTTTGATAAAACAAATGAACAGAGTAATTAAGACTGTTCATAGAACAGATAAGTAGTGTGGGAAGAAATAGCCAGGGAATTGTTATGGCTAGGCCTGTATAGGCCCTAGGGCTGATAGCCTAGTACCAACCTATGAACCTATGCATGCGATATAATAGAAGTAAATAAGATATATTGCTATGCAGCTAACTTAATAACAGATAAAGTCTTACCACAATAAAATGCCATCTTGGAAGTATCGAATAGAGAAAGCTATAAATCAATTAAGACAAGAAGTGTCATTGCTAGAAGAGTATAGAATAGGGAACAGATCAACAAAAGTAGTCAGAAAGATAGACACGATAAAAGCTATGCGCAGTATCCGAACACATCAGGATCCATTGTACAATATCACAAATAATAAACTAAAAATATCAGCAAAGGCAGAAATACTTAGATGATATACAGATAAATACGAAGGAAAAATACAAAATAAGCAATTTGTTGGTGACCCAAAAAGGTTTTATAGAGAATTGGGAAACAAGGCAAAAAGAATTCAAACACAACCAAAAAAGAAGAAATAGATACATTGAAATATCTATGAAGATCCTGTGGAACATAACAAAGATGCTGAATGGCTAGAAGAAGTAAAAGAATAAGAAGTTCAAATGTGCATGACGTGAAAGGGGATGAAGTTGCAGCCAGAGATACTGAAACAATGTTAAGAAAAGCTCCTAATCAGAAAACCCAGGCCCCATATGCAGTACCTAACTTCTGGCTAAAAATATTAACATTTCGCATGAAGATTTAGTCTTGAGTAAGAACTATTTATATGACTACACTCAACAGGCACCAACCGGGATAACAACAGGAAAAACAATCTTCTTCTTCTTTCGGCTTTTCCCTGTTAGGGGTCGCCACAGCGGATCACCTGTCCACTCATGATTGGCAGTGGAGTTTTACAGTGTTGAGTTGCCAGCCCAGCGCCCAACCTTCCACAGAAGGCACACACACACATGCACTCACACCTACGGCCAATTTAGAGTGTCCAATCTACCTACAGCATGTCTTTGGGATGTGGGAGGAAACCGGAATACCCCAAGGAAACCCATGCGACCACAGGGAGGACATGCAGACGCCACACAGAAGGCACCCCAGCCAAGGATTGAACCAGGGAACCTCTTGCTGTGAGGCAACAACACTAACGGCTGCACCACCATGGCCGTCCAAACAGGAAAAACAATGCTCCTACTTAAGAATGAGCCTGCAAGCTATCCTAAAAACTATAGACCAATAACTTGCCTTCTGATGATGTATAAACTATACACTGGAATCGAAGCTGACAGAGGTTAGTCATAGGTTGGTACTAGGCTATCGGCCCTAGGGCCTATACAAGCCTAGCTATAACAATTCCCTGGCTATTTCTTCCCAGAATATTTCCAACTGAGTTACACCTAGCTTCCTCTCACTACCATGTATACTACTCACTCAGTCTCCTCTCTTACTTCTCTACCTTCCCCTTCCATCCCATTAGCCCTTCTAGCTTGCTCCACCTTCACGTGGAGCATCTGCTTTATATCTGTTTGAGTTTAGTGCAATATTTGTATATAAGATTTAGGTACATGAGTTTAGAACAGTATCTGTTTGAGCTTAGTACTATCTGTATATACATCTTACCTTTATTCCTAGCCTCTAGCTAGATATTGGTATATCTGTTCATTGCTATGTGTCATATTGTATGTACAGCTAATGTTAAGTGCAGTATGTATTATTTACTATTGTATGTATTTTCAATTGGTCTTCATGTACTCTGCTGATCATTTATTGTTCTGTGGAGCTTTTCTCCCCAGGCCTCTGCTGAAAATGGACCTGAGTCCATTTGGAATTTCCAGTAAATAAATAAATAAATACATTTTATTCTGTACCTTAATGCCAGTTGCATTTTCTACTGACTCAGTACACCCAAATGTGTCATTAAAATCATTGCAAGTGCTTTTCATGGTACTACGCTTCTTATCAATCTGAGTGAATGCCAGTTGCTTAATACACTGGTGGCATTTTGCCTTAATCTGTTAGTAAAAGAATCCCATTATAGCACCATGTTGAGTTTCTTGCTTACTTTATGACATCAGATATCTGGAGATCAGAATTAGTGTGTTCTAATTTGTTTGTTTTTTTCCATGCAAATTGCAAGCTTGAGTATAATACTGAAATGTATGTCTTTATCACAGTCACAGTCAGTTCAACTCTATCTCCTTGCACTAAACCATTCCTACAGATGCAGTCAGTCTAGCACTGATCACACCAATCAGCATAGTGATGAACTGCCTGAGAAGAAAACTCAGTCATGGCAATAGAACAAAAGAGTAACAAAAGAAAGTCACATGGGACAAAAGGATCATCTGTTGTTAAATAAAGTCATAATGGAGAAGTATAAAAAGGGGAAGAATCTAACTATGGCATGGATAGACTACAAAAAAGCATTTGACAGTATCCCATATTTGTGGATACAAGAGTGCTTAAAGATATACTGATTGATTACATTACAGTGACCATGAAACAGTGGCAAACCACTTTGCAGTTAAGGCATGATAAATGACAAATTATTACTCTAGGGATAAAAATTCAAAGGGGGATATTACAGGGTGACTCTGTCACTGCTGCAATTTTGTATTGCCTATTTGTCTACTTAACAACTTAGTCATGGGTATAATTTGGCTCCCAGAAAACAACAAAGTATAATTTCTTTTTGTGGATGATTTGAAACTGTATAGTTCATCAGATGAGGAACTGAAAGCACAACTGCAAGAGGAAAAAACTTTTTCAGATGATATAAGAATGTCATTTGGTCTTGCTAAATGTGCAAAAGCAACCTTTAAAGCAGGAAAGCTACAGCACCAAGAAAAGATCAACCTAGGAAAAAATGTGATATAAAAGAACTTGAGCAAGATGGAGTGGATAAATATTTGAGAATAGATGAAGGATTAACAATAAAACATGAAAAATGATAATAATAAAACTTAAGGAATATTTTAGAAGACTAAAAGTAATATTGAAAACCAAGTTGACATCTAGGATCGAAGTCCAAGCTATAAACCAGTTAGCTTTTACTGTCCTAACTGCTGATCTCAAAAGATCCAAACATAGTGAAAGTTTTGAAACATGAAGAGAAGAAGACTAAGATGACTTCCCTATTTACTTTAGCAGAAGCATATAGGTGTCAAGTGGGAATGGAAATCAAACCATTAGTACAGAAAGATCAGGCAACAACTGAATGCATTAGAAAACAAAAGAAAGAATATAAGGTGAAGGATCACATGAGAAGGCAAGAAATGTGGAAAATGCATAAATATAGTTGCAAGTATAGAAAACTCTTGGAGCAACCACATGTTGATCAGGATCAAATGCATTAGTGGTTAACGAGAGGTGAATTTATACTAGAAGATGAAAGATTAATATTGGTGGCCCAAGATAGTGAACTACGTACATATTGGTTTACAAAGTCCATTGAACATGTGGGAGAAACAAATGTAGGTTTTGTAAAACAGAATTGGAAACAGTCACACATCTTGTTGCTGGTTGAGATATACTAATGTCAGAAAGACTGTATACTGAAAGGGATAATAATGTGGCAAGACTGTTGCATCAGGATTTGTGCAAACATTATAATATTGAAGTAGGTGAAAAACATTGGAAACATGATCCATAAAGCTGTTGCATTTAGCATTTTACCTTAAATGAAGACAAGACAATTCTTCCTCTCTTTCAGTGGTATTTATTACACACATGTGGGAGCCTCATGGAAAGTACCAGGGAGACTGGGTCTATATTAGATCAGCGAACGCTTAAAAAAGCAAACGCTGATTGATCAACCTTATGTAAGCGAAAGCTTACAATTTCGAACTGTCAGATCAGAGGAAAAAAATCGCTGATCCAAAACACATGCACACAACACAAGCACTCCAAACAAACAGAAATCCACACACATACACCTAAAATCTGACACCTAACCCTACACTAAACTATGCACACACCACTAACTATCCACTTACCTTAATCCAAAACCTAAGGTCCGTCACTATCGCACACTCACCTCACCCGCTCCCTATCCCTAACTCACCTAAACCTGCCCCAACCCTCACATCCACACAATCACACACATACCTAACCCGAGCCCTAACTCATATAACCCACCCTAACACTCACATCCACACAATCGCACACTTACCTGAATCTGACCCGTAACTTTCCACCACAGCACTGAAAATACCGAAGCAACAGAAATGGACAACCGGATTCTTTCTCTAGGAAAAAATTGGGGTTTCTGTTGCTTCAATATTTTGAACATTTACTAAAATAAGGTCGATCAATCAGCGTTTGCTTGTTTAAGCATTCACTGATCTAATATAGACCAGGGAGACTCCCCGAACAAAGGAATGCATAAACTTATATGCTGGTGATACTGCTGACAGTACAATAATATAAACTAGACCAATTAAATTAGTACAAAAGACAATTAACCAATCAGTGGTTTACCTGTAGGCTTAAAACAGTTCACATTACTACATCTCTAGGCAAAAAAGGAAAATCGGATGCACTTCCATATAAGGCACATTTCCTGCTTTCAAGCAGGCTCTTGGTTTTCAGTACTTTTCCAATATTCACAGTTTACTCAGAGTTCGCAGTACAAAGTCCATCTTAATGCATTCAGATTATCACATACTCAATTTCCTTAAACTGTGGCTGTTCATATTCTACAATCCCCCATTTGATGCTGTGTAAGCATCACCATTTAATCTATCATACATTTGCCCTAAGTCTAACATAACCATGTGGCTGGTTCCTTCAACATTGTCACACATTTTTATTTCATCATCCATATTTATGACTGAAGGCATATAAAACTTTGGCACCTTTTTAGTAGTCTTAGAAGACATTAATTTCAAAATCGATGCTTTGATTAAAAACACAACAAGAAAAGCAATAAGAGCTAATAATGCAATTAATACAATTAACTTCAATAGTCCACCTCCCCAACCTGAGAACAGGTTGGTTAACCATACCCATATTGAGTTATCGGCCTCCTTGGCCTTAGAGAGTTTGGAGACTCTCTGAATGAGTTTGAGATGACTTTCAATTTTGTGCTGATTGTCAGGAATAAACATACAACACTCCTCCTGGATTAAAGTGCAAGTTCCACCTTTTGCCGCTAGGGTGAAATCGAGAGCCATACAGTTTTGGAGGACTACAGCTCAAATAGCAGTCAGTTCATCAGTCACTAGTTCTAAAGCAGAAAATGTGGCATTGCTTAATACTTCAAGCAATTTGGACAGTTTTCTCAGTTTCCAAATTGATTTTACTGCTCCGTATGCTGGAATTATACCAGCCCACGATATGACGTCATCACCCAAGTCCATATGAGATATTCCTTTGGTGCCAGCATGAGCTAAGTCATGATGATAAATCCATGAAGCATCAATTTGGCCTACTGGATTGGCAGGCTTTTTAACCTCTCGAACATTCCGAATTTTTCCTTGAGGTAAAGCAGATGTATGTCTGATGGCTGGGACTAAATAACCTAAGAAACAGCTACCAGACCAGTTTCCTGATAGCCATTTATAGGCTCTTTTACCACACACAAAGTAGCAATTTTCCACCTTAGTGGTGATATTACTATCTATATAACCTTGTTCAGAATGAAACACCTTCTTATCAATCAATCCCAGCTGTTGATATAGGATGGAATTATTTATTACCTCTTTGTATGTTTTATGCACCAGTTCACAAAATGAATCGTAGGTTGTGTTACAGTAGGAGAAGTTATTATTATACCTGTAGGGAACTGTCACATTGCAAAAACTCCATCCTACCTTGACTTTACCAAATTTCTGAAAACACACAGTTCCATTTTGGCGGTTAAACAGATGTAATGCTATCCTGTCTTTTGAAATGACATTTGAAGTGTCATAGATCAGATTCATCCAGGTTTCATTAGCCGCTAAAGGGACTGTACTTAGCATCAATCCCCCCATGAACAGTAGGTAAAGCAGTACAGATCCAACAGTCAGAGACATTGAGGGATGATGCATAGGCAAATTTAATAGCTTGGTAGGTGTTGAAAGGTGTATGCCAAATAGCTCGCTTGGTGTGATGCGTCGATGGAGCATGAAATAAAAATGGCCACATTAAAAATAACAGTACAACAAGAATGACCACCAAAATGGCTGTCCAATATTTTTGCAGAAATGGTTGTTGAATCTGCGTAGTGTCAGGAGTTTGGAGTTTTCCAAAAGGGTAGATGTTAGGCATCGTCAGGTACTGGAACAGTTCTACTTCGAGTATGAGTAGCAATGGGAGGAGAATTTGGAGTTGAAAAAGGTAAAGGCTGTTGGTCTTCAGATGGCACAACTTTTTTGATGTGTGAAATGTGGATTCAGGTTGGAGATTCTTACAGTCGCACAGCAGATGACATTGTCAGAAGAACCAGGAAGGGCCCCTTCCAGCACGGCTGGAGCACTGTTTTTCTAGAGAAGGACTTAACGTAAACCCAATCACCTGGTTGTAGGGCGGATGACAGGAAAGGATCTGGAAGATGTTGAGCAGCTGCTACTTGTCGGTGGTGAAACTGTAGGAAGGAAACAAGAGATTTGCAGTACAAGAGAATATCATTATCAAATGCATCATATTCAGAAAGGGGTGGAGGTGGTGTCATGGGCAGACGCAGTGGGCGACCCATGAGAATTTCATGTGGAGGAAGACCTTTAGTAGGATGCGGTTGTGCTCGCATAGAAAGTAAGGCTAGTGGTAAGGCCTGCACCCAAGTTAAGCCTGTTTCTGAAGTGACTTTAGCAAGTCTAGTTTTCAAGGTCTGATTCATTCATTCAGTAATACCTGATGCCTGTGATCTATATGGGCAATGGAATTTCAAAGTAATGCCTAGCATTGTACACAATGATTCAACTAACTTAGCAGTAAAGTGCGTTCCATAGTCGGAGTATATCTGACAAGGAACACCAAAACGAGTTATCAATTCATAACACAATTTTTTTGCAACTGAAATAACATAATTTTTAGCACATGGGTAGGCTTCTAACCATCCCGAAAAAATATCAACAACAGTCTAAACATATTTAAAATGAGTACAAGGTGGGAGTTCAATAAAGTCCCACTGTAAGGCACAAAATGGTCCCATTGGTTTTGGCACCGGCTGAGCGGGAGCCAGAGTGCCTTTTGAAATATTATGCTGTAAACAAATGGAGCACGTGCTCAAAAAATGTTGCACAGAAGCAGAAAGTCCTGGGGCGAACCATTCCTTTTGGATTTGTTTGATTAATGCTTGTACCCCTACATGAGCTGGCAAATTATATGCTTTTATAAGAGAATTTAACATAGTTAGATATAGGGCAAATTAATCTGCCATCAGGATGCTGCCAAATTGAATAATAGCATTTGAAACAGCTTTGGGCCAGCCATGTTTTCTTTCTGATTCCGATGCTTCACTTTGTAAAGTTTTTAAAACAGTTGTGTCAAAAGTAACCATTTTTAAGATAGGCTGCAGAAATTGTCCCTGAACAGTATGAGAAAGAGCAGCCTGTTTGGCAGCCCAGTCAGGGAGTTGTTAGACTGGTGAGCTGCACACTTGACAACAGCAATTTTAGAAGGTGATAATAAATCCTGTGAGAGGTGATCAGTATACAGGTGATTTTTAATCGGTGCCCCAGAGGATGTCAAAAACCCCCTTTCCTTCCACAAGGTACCAAATTCATGAACAACACCATGGGCATAACGTGAATCAGTATAAATGGTAACAGATCTGTCTTTGGCCATTTTACATGCATGCAAAAGTGCCACTAATTCACGGCTTGTGCGGAAGTGCCAGGTGGTAATTGTCCAGTTTGTAAAACCTCAGATGGCTAGCAGACTGACCATGCAGCCTGGAGTTCACCAAAACTATTTCGTAAACAGGACCCATCTATGAAAATAATTAAATCAGGATTAAAGAAAGGAACATCTTGCAAATCTAACCTAGAAGAATGAACAGTGTTAACTACAAGTGCACAGTCATGTGGTTTGCCCTCATCACTAGTTGGAATCAATGAAGCAGGGTTTAGTGATGGGCAGCATGCAATTTGAACAGCAGGATTACTTAATAAACTTAACTCATATTTAGTGAGGCAAACATTAGAAAGATACTGTATTTTTGTTTTTAAGAGTAATGCTTGCACCACATGAGGTACTGCTAGTATAGTGTCATGTCTTAAAGTCAATGATGCTGCCATATCGATCAAAACAGCAGCGGCTGCCACCGCTCATAAACAGGGTGGATAGCCAGAAGCAACAGGGTCTGAGTGCTGTCATATGCTATAGGTCGATAGCCCCCTATGCGTGCTTGTGCCAGCAGGCCCAGGGCAGTCTTGTTTCTTTCACAACAGAAGAAAACAAAGGGTTTAGAATAATCTGGGAGCCCCAGGGCAGGTGGGTTTATCAGTGCCGTTTTAATAGCTTGAAAGGCGCTTTCATTTTCAGGGGACCAAGGCAGAGGATCTGTAACTTCCTTTTTTAGAAGCTGCAACAGAGGGACCGAAATTTCTGAAAAATCGGGCACCCACTGTCTACAATAACCTGCTAGGCCAAGGAACCCCCTGAGTTGTCTCTGAGTTACAGGGCGGGGGGCAGTCTGATTGGAGGTAATTCTACTTGAAAGTATTTGACGTAAACCCATAGAAATGATGTGTCCCAAGTGTTGTACTTTTTCTTGACAGAACTGCAGTTTAGATTTATTTACCTTAAAACCTCATTCAGCTAAAAACTTTAAAACTAGAAGTGAATCCTCTGTACAAGACTTAGTCTCTTGTAAAGCTATAAGAATATCGTCTACATATTGTGCCAAAACTGAACGTGGTGGTAACTGTAAATCCTGTAGTTGTCTGTGCATCTCTCTAGAGAACAGGGTTGGAGATTCTACATATCCTTGGGGTAGTCGGGTCCAAGTATACTATTGGCCCTTATAAATGAATGCAAACAAATACTTACTATCTTAATGTACTGGGATAGAGAAGAAAGCTGATGAGATATCTATAACCATAAAACAATATGCTGTAGGTGGGATACAGCTGAAAATCGTAGCTGGGTTTGGTACGATTGGAAAAACAGGCAAGACAGCTTTATTGACTTCTCGCAAGTCTTGCGCAAATCTGTAAGCTTGTTTATCAGGTTTCCTTACCAGTAGAATTGGAGTATTACATGGACTTGTTGTTGGTACTATAATTCCTTGTTGTACCAATGCAGAAATGACGGGGGTAATACCAGATGTAGCCTCTGCCATCAAAGGGTACTGTGGTACCCGAGGTAACTTTGCTCCGGGTTTTAAGGTTATCTTTACAGGAGTAGCTGAAATCAGGAGCCCAACATCATTATCATGAGAGGTCCATAGATGAGAGGATAATGAATTTAGATACTTATTTTTATCAAGGTCAGACTGCATACACATTGTTTGCAGAGTGACAGTTTCATCTAAAATAGCCAAAATACTATCTTGTTTATCTTAAGGTACTTGTAAATATACTCCATCAGCTGTGCAGAAGATGGTTGCTCCCATCTTACAGAGCAAATCTCTCCCCAATAAATTTAAAGTTGCTGAGGGTCCTACTAAAAATGCATGATTGTCTTGTAAAGGTCCCAAAGTTACTGGGACTGGGACGGTTTCAGAATATTCAATAGGAATACCAGAGACACCTACCCCTCGAATTGTTTTATTGGAAAGGGGGACATTTATTGCTGCTTCACAAGCTAGCCTAACATAGCTTTAGTTGCTCCAGTGTCAATTAAAAATGGGTATGGTTTATTTTTGACAAACAACATAACATGTGGTCCATCTTGATCCACAGGGATGAAAGGGCACAACTGCTGTTGTCTTTGTTCAGGGAACCTTCAATGTGATGGCTGCCGATTGGATGGGGTCCAATTAGAATTTCACTGAGGTGACGTATCAGTGGATGGGGCAGGTTACTCAGCCAGATACAGACATTCATTTCTCCAATGGCCCACTTGGCCGCAATTGAAACACTCTGTCTGATTATTATAGCTTTGGGGTGGGTCTGATAGTGTTTCCTGCCAGTTTTGTTGTTTTGGTTTCCTGCCCCTTGGCATCCACCTCTCCTTCTTCCCCATCTTCATCCTCCCTGTCCACGCTGCCCAAAGGCAGTACACATCTGAATCTGCATTTTAACCAATTTTTCCTGCAAGTCCTTTTTTTCCTGTGCCAAGTGGTTGGAGAGGTATTGCACTTGTGTGACTAATTCATGCAATCAAAGACTAGGCCAGTTTAAGCATACTTCCTGTAGCTTATCCCGTACTTGTGGGCGTAACCCATTTACAAAGGCAGCCAACAATCTGCTCTGTGCCGGCCTTTCGGTGGGTTCTAGGTAACCAGAATAAGCCTCAAAGGCTTTAGTGAGATGATTTAAATACTCGTCTACAGGTTCGTCTTCTTTTTGAAGAACTGACTTGATTTTGGACCAGTTGGGTGTGGGTGGGACTATTACCATAATAGCATCTACTATACGCTGTCTGACTGCTTCAAACCCATTATCTCCTTGTGCATCATGTTTTGGAATCTGAGTAGGGACATTAGCATGGTCCCAAATCCGTTTCATCAGATCAGCCGGTATGGCGTACTGAAGAACTGCCCTGACTTCTTCTATTGTAGGATTTCATAAACAAATATGTCCCACCAGCACATGCTGGAACTTAGCTGAATTGGTACAGATAGGTGGAAGTGTACCCTAGGTACTACAATGGTTGGTGGTTCCTGTGCATGTCTAGCATGAGCTGGGTTAGGTACCTCCCTCAAAGGTAACAATCTGTCGTCATCTGACGACTCCGATTCTGAATCTAGATTAAATTTATCTGGCCCAAAATATCCATCCCCTGTGTCAATTATAGTGGGGAACTGGCCAAAATGACTTAGTCCGTGTAAATGTCACTTCCCTTTTCCTTTATAATAGGGTTTAGCTTTAAAGTACATTACAGCTTTTGCATCTTTGAGTCTTACTACGAGTTCTTGGTCCTTCTTTTTTATCGCTTGTTTCTGGATCAGATTCACTAGACTGATTGTCTGCAGACTGTTCTCTCTCTCTCTAGTGGTGGAATCTTTAGTGGTGGAATCCTGCTGCTATGTTTCGGCTCCTTGTTGAGTGAGGGGGGGCTGATACTGCGGGGGTGAAACTGGTGGTGCAGTCGGTGGTGGGGGGAGCCAGGCATTATTGTCTTCTGACGATTCAGTTATTTGCAATTTAGCTAATTCCTTTACAGGATAAAGCCCCTTAAAGGGTGGATCCTTCAAGCATTTACCGTTTACTACATCTAAATTACTAGCAGTGTGTTGTAATTCCCTCAATTGCTCTTTTAATTTTTGTTGATTATCTTTTAGCTACTAATAACAGAGTCCTTTTCTCTTTCTTTCGCCTCTGTCATTCAATCATTAAATGCTGCCCAGCACAACACTGGTATTCTTCTTCCTTTTTTCCTTACTTCCCCTTGGAGATTAAGCAAAATATTTTTATTAAAACTACTATTTTCTGGAAAGGCGAGTTTACCATCACCCTCAGTGAAGGCTACCCACTGACTTATAAACATACAACTGTCCCGGGACACACAAAAATACATATAACCGGGTGGTGTACCTCTTTCTGGCTGTTTTGTAGTTCCCACACTCACTCCCATTTTCACACAGTAAGCTATACTGTATTTTACAGATTTAGCTGTGACATTTTGTAAACATCGTTTTCCCCACTCTCGTATCTCCTTTCACTCTTATGTCACCAGTGTTTCATTTTAACCCACTCTCATACTACACAATAAATAGCAGAAATGAAGTGCATGCCACTTACCTCAAAACAACTGAGCGAGAGGAATTATTACATTTCTATAAAGTTATCAATACCAAATTTTAAAGCAGGCGAGTTACAGGAAATGAAAGAAACACTGCCAGAACAGAAAATTCTGTCATGGGCCCTTTTACTAGCAGTATTTCGTTCAATCCCCAACTACCGCAGCTGTTGTCAATTCAGATCTGAGTAAATGGCACCAATTGCTGCATTTAGCATTTTACCTTAAATGAAGACAAGACAATTCTTCCTCTCTTTCAGTGGTATTTATTACACACGTGTGGGAGCCTCATGGAAAGTACCAGGGAGACTCTCCGAACAAAGGAATACATAAGCTTATATGCTGGTGATACTGCTGACAGTACAAAAATATAAACTAGACCAATTAAATTAGTACAAAAGACAATTAACCAATCAGTGGTTTACCCGTAGGCTTAAAGCAGTTCACATTACTACATCTCTAGGCAAAAAAGGAAAATCGGATGCACTTATATATAAGGCACATTTCCTGCTTTCAAGCAGGTTCTTGATTTTCAATACTTTTCCACTATTCACAGTTTACTAGTTCGCAGTACAAAGTCCATCTTAATGCATTTAGATTATCACGTACTCAATTTCCTTAAACATATACTTTGTCCGTTCATAGTCTACAAAGCATTACAGAAAATGATGAAATTTACATCACATGGGATCACCCATTACCAACAGTTCAAAAAATAGATATGAGAAAACCAGATATAGTAGTCCATGAAAAGAAGACAAAAGTAGCATTGATCATTGAAATTGCTACATAAGTGACTACCGTGTCATATGTACAGAAAGAAAGACACAAAATCATAAAATACCAGGATTTGCAGGTAGAAACAAGGGCAATGTGGAAGAAGGATACCTAGACAGTTCCAATAGTACTAGGAGCAATAGGTCTTATAAAAAAAGAATTTACAATCATACTTAGATATGTTACCGATACATATAGCTGTGTATGAATTGCCAAAGGAGTCATTAATAGGCACATTGTAGGTGCTGTGAAGAGCACTTCTGGCTAAAATGAAAGATTGAAACAATACTAATTTCATGAACTTTAATCCAACTTTGACTTAGGAATGGGGTCAATTCCCATCATGTTATCAGAAGACCCAAAAGACTTGGAGAAATTAAAAAGAGGAATGGAAGTAGTTTGCTTATTTATTTATTTATTGTATTTTATTTATCGGGTAGGCCTGACTGTCAACAAGCCCTATTTTCATGTAAGGCCCATGGAGAGACTCTCCCAGCTGAGAGTTACTTAAGCAGTATATAGGCAGGGTATTTTCGTTTTTAGTGATGGTAAGTTAAACGACTGTTGTTAATTTATTGGAATGATCACATCATGTAGATGGGTAATAAACTGAATACTCAGAGATATGGATGGAAGTAAGAGGAGAGCAATGATGCTGCTTAGGTGTGTGAGGCTAGCTATGTGGGTAATGGAAAGAACATAGAAGGGTGGAAAAGACTGGGGTGGCTGCATGTAGGAGGCATACTACAAGGAAGCAAACAGAAAGACAAAAGTAATGGTGAGGGTAACAGAGGCACAAATCAAATTACAGTTGGCAGAAGGAATCATAACAGGTACATAGGCCTTTTAAGGAGAATAACAAAAGATGGAAGGAAAACAGGCTCATAATCTGAGCAATAATGGGATAGACAGAGAGACACAGAGAGGGAACAAGTGGAGGAGGTGAAGGAGGAGTTGGTATGGCATGCTAGAAGGAATCTAGGGCTGAATGGTGTGAATAGTGGATGGACACCAAGATAGACAGGAAGATGCAGAAAGGGACATTGCTGTACTACTAAATATCAATCTACAGAGACCATTGTACTCTTGATCTTAAGATGTTTACAAACCTGGAGAGTGTAGCACTTATGCAGCCTCAGATGGAGATGGAAGTGTACCTTTGTGCAAGAGAGAGAGAGAGCATGATACAACTAGGAAACTGTAGGCTGGTTAGCATTAGTATTTGCAGAGAAAGGTATGTTGAAAATCCTGCTGGACAGATTGCTTGCTTTCCTGTAACTGATAGTCTGTAGAAAATCAACCAACATTGGTCATGTCCAGATAGTGCTGTAAGTAAAACCTAGTTCACTGTTATGACTGGGTCACCAGATGCCTCGACAGTGAAGTGTGAGCACAAGTGTACTCTCTGAACATCAGTGAGGCAACTAGATTGGTAACACACAGGTAAGTGCTAAATTAACTACAGTTTTGTTTGTGTCTTTCAGCTTTTCCCGGTTAGGGGTCGCCACAGCGGAACTCCGGTCTGCTAATGATTGGCAGTAGATTTTTACGTGCCAAGTTTGCCAGCCCTGATGCACAACCTTCAATGAAGGTACACCCATTCACGCATGTCTCCACACAGAAGACGCTCTAGCTGAGAATCGAACGGCACAACGTCTTACTGTGAGGCGACAATGCTACCGCAGCACCACCACCGCAGTGCATGCTAAATTAACTACAGTTATTGATGATAAAACAGAGAGGGGAACTGTACTGTAGCATAGTTGCACAGTAGGACAGAGAGTATTGTATTGAGATATTAGCTGTCTGGAGTAAGGGCTGTCATTATTGTAAAACCACAGGAGACTCTCCTGCATCATGTAGTATTTTGAGACATATATGAGCAAAGCATTTTTTGCCCTAGATGACCACCAACTCCAATAACTAGCCCTAGTGACAACTAGCATAAGCTCAAAAGCAGACCAGTGATTTAGAACTTCCTAACCTAGTCTAAATTTGCAGTAAAGTTTGGTAACCACTTGTCTGCTCATTCTACCCTTCCTAAAGGCATTCATTCATCAAAGTTCCATTCTTTCTTATCTTCCTTTTACAGTAATAAATGTCATGTGGACAGTGCACTCATCCCCATAATGCTCTAAACCAATACTATAGTCATCTATAGACAAGGTACAACTCCTTCAAACATAAAACACCACCTACAAGATGACCTAAAATCAATTACAAGCTGGCTTAGCAATGTGGAATTTAAAGTTAATTCAACAAAGACAAAACAAATGACCTTTGGCACAAATAAAAGAATCAGTCTTGTTCTTCAGTCTGGCACAAAACTGATTACAATAGTGCTCAACTTGAGACTACATAAACATGTAGAACTCTAGGCCAATGGATTGACTAAAACTTTTAACTTTCAAGCAGACATAAAAAATACATGCTCTAAAGTCCATATTTTAACATTCTGAGCACAGAAAATATCTTACTTCCTCTCCCCATTTGTCAGAGAGCAATATGCTTTGGAATCCAAATGAATCCTACTTCTCATAGCTACTGCTTCCAAAAACAACCTGAAGCTTTTATAAGCCACCTTAAGCCTAATTTGTCTCTACAGTGCTCACACATCCACATCAGAGCATTACTGCTTTCTATTTGCAAAAGCCAAATGGCTCCCAGTCCAGGAGAGTACAATCCTGTTACTAATTTTCCTTCTTTTCAGCACACTAAACCAGGAATCATTTTCAGTCTTTACTGGCAGACTCACATTTAGAGAATAAACATACAATTTACATTCACACCTTCAATCACATTTAACATGATAAATTTTAAAGCAGCTTGCAGCACCAGTTTTGGGAGAATTTAGGATACCCTGTCTGTATCGCTCAATAAAATCATCTTAATGTGAGCTTATTTTATTTATTCATTTGTTAGCTTGTTTGTTTGTTTCAAACATTCTACATCAGAATTAGAGCGGCTTTTAAAATATTCTACAATTAGATTTTTTCAGCATATACAATAGCCTTTCAATGTTGAGTTAATGAGAACTTTAGCTCATGTGTCCTAAGCTCCAACAGCAGAGTACTGGATGAAGAGGATTATAGGTACTAGAAACACATAAAATATCCAAGGCTTCATCAACTTCCTGAAACATAACATTGAATAATTTACGTGTGTACAATTTTAAATTCATGAGTGTATCTGCTAAATTCATGTTTTTTTTCCTGACAAAGGTAAAACTCTTGCAAAAAGATTGCAGCATATGGTGTCAATGTGGTATGAAGAATAGTTGTACACTTTAAAATCACCACTAGTGTTATGAACAATAGACACACCCATGCTATCCTGTAGGACATCCTGAATTTCATTACGACCTGTTAATTCTAAAACCTCTGGTTCTGGTATTTGATTCTCTCCTCGTGATCTATATGCTTCCCACTGGAGGTTTAAACTATTATCTTCATCGTGAGATACAGACTTCTAAGAAAAGTCCTCTAGTCCACATCTAAATATTTATTTACAGTGAACCTCCTATGAACCACCCAAAAGTACTTAAACATCCTTTAGAAATCAAAACATATTTTCATTCTCCCTATAGGGAAGAATATGCTGAACTATAAAGAAACACAAACACACACACATAGGTTCATAGGTTCATAGATTAGTACTAAGCTAACTGCCCTTGCGAGCCATTTTAAGCCTAGCCAATTATCCCTTGTGAGACTCGAACCCCGCACCTTGTGTTTGTAAGGCAAACACCTTATCCATTAGGCCACCCTCCCAACCCACATATACATGCACATGCACACACAGACTAACACACACACACACACACACACACACACACACACACACACACACACACACACACACACACACATTCACACTCACACACATAATGTACACACATTCACACACAAACTCATGCATACATACACATTTGTGCACACACACGCATATGCACATAAACACACACACACACACACACACACTCACACACATAATGTACACACATTCACACACAAACTGATGCATACGTACACATTTGTGCACACACACGCATATGCACATAAACACTCACACACACACACACACACACACACACACACACACACACGGAAATGCACAAACACACATACACATTCACACACACATGGAAATGCACAAACAGACACATGCCTACACACACACACACACACACACACACACACACACACACACACACACACACACACACACACACACACACACACACACTACTGTTTCACATTGATTGAGGCTATACAGTGCATAACTAGAGTTATTCAAAGTATCTCAAAGTGTGTAAAAGTGCTTGTAGTGTGTGCTTATTACTGTGTATTTATTCCAAAGAGTTTATTTGTGTACACGCACCTGTAAGGGTACACATGCACACACAGGCAAGAGCACATATACACACACACAGTCACACCTATAAAACTTTGGCTTAATGTATTTTTCCCATACTATTGATGTGCAGCCAAATACACATATTCTCTATAGAATAGTGTGTGTGTGTGTGTGTGTGTGTGTGTGTGTGTGTGTGTGTGTGTGTGTTGTACCTTTAAGAAGTGTTTCAAGGACAACACGTGCATATAAATAGCAAGCATGTGCTAGATTCATTGCCATTTTGAAAGTGCAGCCAGCGAGTGAGCATATATGACTGTAATAGCTAGGTTGTTTATAAGTTTATGTAAGTTAAAGTTATTAAGCCTCAATCTTGATGTGTTTGTACATAATAAAGCTGCTTGAACAGAACCCATAGATGTTTGTCTGTTTTATCCTGTCCAGACAAGTGATATGGTGTCAGAACTAGGATTCCAGAGACTGCTTTTCAGAGCTATGAGGTGCAGAGTTAACAGTGAAGGTAAACTAGGAGAACTGATTACAAAAGGGCCAGAAATGAACCAAAGGTAATGAAAACTTGCACAAACGATTTATTTTATTAAACAGATAAAATGGAGCATTACAAGGGCACAGAACACATTAAGCAAGCAAGAGGCACAAAATATTTATTAATTAAACAAAATGTTTAAAATTAAGCTATTTGATAAAGCGATTATCGGAAATGCACATAAAGGGTTTGGAATTAACTCAGAATTGCAAAATGAGCATGTTTAAAGTAAAATGAGCAGGGTTAGAGTAAAGGGAGCACAAAGAAAGTATAATGGACATGAAAAAAAGATTAAACGAGCAAAAGGGATATAATAAAGGGAAAAAATGGCACATTAATAAAGCAAGGTGACTGCATGTTTTTTTGGCAAGATAGTGTGTTTTGGCATAAACTACTGTTTCACATTGATTGAGGCTATACAGTGCATAACTAGAGTTATTCAAAGTATCTCAAAGTGTGTAAAAGTGCTTGTAGTGTGTGATTATTACTGTGTATTTATTCCAAAGAGTTTATTTGTGTACAAAGTGCAACTATTTTGTAAAGTGCAGTCAAAATACAGCCATTTCGAAAAGTTTCTTGTGCTGGGTGTGTCTATTCATAGAGTGCCACCATTAGAGTGTTTCTTGCACTGTACAGAGTTATTTAGCAAAGTACAGCCATTTTGGAAATGTTTCAGTATGCTGTGTACTGTTTATATGCAAAGTGCAATTACTTCAAAATGTTTTTGCTGTGAGCTTCTTCTGTCCAGTTTATTCACACAGTGCAGTTATTTTGAAATGTTTCTTACTCGGATAAGAGGTGATTTCTTACAGTACAGTGATTTCAAGAGTATTCTTGTGCCCATGAGACTTATTTTGCAAAGTTCAATTATTTAGAGGCTTGTTGTGCTATTGTGCATAGTTGCAAGTACTGGCATAAATTTCTGGCATATGTATATGTGTGCATGTTTGTATAGTTACAAGTAGCTTTGGGCTGCATTGTGTTTTACTGTAATTTCTAGAAATGGCAGATGGATTTGGAAAACCATCACCACTTGTATTTGATCAGAATATAGCCGAGAATTGGAGAATATTTGTGTAAGAGTATGATATTTTTATACAAGCAGCTTCTTCTGACTGATGAAAAGATGCATGCACTAGGGCATTTATTTTGCTAAACTTAGCTGGGTCAGAGGCCATTGAAAAAGAGCATTCATTTGTGTATGTACCAGTGGTATATGAAGGAGAAGGGGAAAACCATTATATTGTTGTACAGGCTGAATCAAAGGAAGACCACGAGTGTCTGAAATGCAAATTCAGGGAAATGTGCAACCCCCAGACAAATGTTACATTAGAGAGGCATTTATTTTACACAAGAGCTCAAAAGCAAGGAGAAACTTTTGCAGCTTATATTACTGACCTGAGAAACAAAGCTAAAACGTGTAAGTTTGGTGATTTAAGGGTGAGTTGATAAAGGATAGGCTTGTGTGTGGTATTAATAGTGCTGCAGTGAGAAAGATTTTGCTTGATGACAGTGATTTAATACTGAGCAAAGCTATTGAGATTTGTCAAATCCATGAAGTTACAGAAAGGCACACACGTATGCTTGCAAGTGATAACAGCATGGTTTCATCAGACTCCACAGCAAATGTAGACAGCATGCAACACATGGCTAGCAGAAGCAGGCCTAAGCACATGACAGCTGCCACCCCTATGTGTGTGGCATGTAAAACCTGTAATTTACTAGCAAGTTCTAAGACTAGTTCAGTGAGAAGGACATGCTCGGTGCAGTATAAGTGTGAGTCAGCAAAATCCAAATCAAGCTTTATTGTTAACTGTCACAATTGTGGTGCCAATCATGAGTTTAAAAGGGAAAAGTGATTAGCATTTGGTCAGCAATGCTACAAGTACACAAGTACAACAAATGGAACCATTTTCAAAAGTTTTGCAAATCAAGCAAACCTCACACAGTTATAAAGAAGGGTCACTTAAAAAAGCAAGTTGATCATATAGAGAGCTGTTACCCTACTTTCTAAGTCGATGGTGTGTCAGTAATTGGTGAAAATGATGATACAAATTTGTTGGGAAATAAAGAGGTGATTTGCACTGCCCAGATCAATCGTAAATCTACTGAGCTCAAAGTAGACACTGGTTCAAAGTGTAATGTTATGTTAGCAGACACATTTGCTATGGTGAGAGCTGGTGAGCAACTTAATATGGCCACTTGTGTGAAACTTGTTGCTTATGGAGGTGAAGAAATTCAGACCGAAGGCTCAGTAGTGCTTTCCTGTTGTTTGGCTAAGAACTGCTGCAGCTTACTATTCTATGTCGTCTGAAGACCTGTGCAGTCATTATTGGGTCTCAGAGACAGTTTGAGAATGCTTCTGCTTTCCTTTACCAAAGAAGTTCATCATATAAGCACATGTCCAAGTTCCAGCTTCAGTGCTACTATTTTCTCAGAGTATGCTGATGTTTTCGATGACAAGTTAGGCAAACTTCCAGTTGTGTGTTCTGTGAAGTTAGACCCAGAGATTAGTCCAGTGGTTAGGCTAGCAGGAAATGTTCCGATAGCTATGCAGAATAAAGTCAAAGCTCAGCTGGATTAAATGGTGCAACAAGGTGTAATTTCTCCAGTTACAGAACCAAATGAATGGGTATTGTCTATGGTTGCAGCCCAAAAAAGGTTCAGATGATTTCAGAATATGCATTGACCCAAGATATTTGAACAAAGCATTAAAGAGACCACATCACCTCATGTGTACTGTCAAGGAAGCTGCAGCGCTACCAAATGCTACTGTTTTTTCTGTTTTGGATGCAAAGAGTTCACTTTGGCAAGTGATGCTTGATCGCAAATCTTCACCACTGACTACTTTCAGTACCCCATTTGGAAGATATAGATTCCTCAGGATGCCATTTGGAATAAATTCTGCAAGTGAAGTCTTTCAGAGTACAATAGAGAAAATGTTTTCAGGTTATCCTTGTGCCATAATAGTAGATGATATATTGGTTGAAGGCAATGGTGAAGCAGAGCATGACAGAAACCTTAGGAAAGTTCTAGACAGAGCATGTGAAGTGAACTTGAAGCTCAATCCTCTGAAGTGCAAATTCAGAGTACCAGAAGTATGTAGGGCATTTATTCATTAGCACTGGCATGTGACCAGACCTGTCCAAGCAAGCAGCCATTCTTGAGATGTCAGCACCAGATAATGTTCAAGCTCTACAAAGTTTTCTTGGCATTGTCAACTATTTAGGCAAGTTTATACCAGACTCCTGTAAACTGACAGCACCTTTGAGAGAGCTGACATGCAAAAATGTTACATGGTATTGGTTGGAACAGCACTAGAGAGCATGTGAAGATCTTAAGCAGAAAATTGCCATCCCACCTACATTAAGATACTACGATGTCAATAAATCAGTAACCCTTTACTGTGATGCTTCATAATTTGGTCTTAGAACAATTTTTCTTCAAGAAGGTGGACCAGTAGTATGCATCTAGAACTCTTGCCCAAACTGGGATGCAGTATGCTCAAATTGAGAAAGAACTTTTGGCAATAGCATTTGCATGTTCAAAGTTTCATGATTATATTTATGGTCAAGCTATTCAGATTGAAACTGATCGCCAACCTTTAGTCACTATTTTAAAGAAGCCTATGCATTCAGCTCCAGCAAGATTACAAAGAATAATGCTAAGATTTCAAAAGTACAATTTCAAAATGGTCTATACAAAAGGCAAGCTTCTTTATTTGGCTGATACCTTATCCAGATTGCTCAGAACTACAATGAAACAGCTTAATGCAGAGAATTTTGACTTTGATGTTATGGAAGAGAGTCATTTTTCTACCATGAGACTTGATGAGCTGAGAGATCATACAAAGACTAATCCAGTTTTGCAAAAGTTCATCCACTACATTAATGCTGGATGGCCATCAAAGCAATCTAGTGTACCACCTGAAGTGCAAACTTATTTTCCTTACAGAGATGAAATGTTGATGGAAGATGGCGTTTTTTTCAAAGGTCCTAAAATTGTTGTTCCTGCTTCCTTACAACATGAATACATACAGATTTTGCATCGTGGTGGTCACCCAGGTTCTGAATCTACCAAAAGAAGGGCAAGAGGACTAGTATTTTGGCCTTTTCTAGTAAAAGATAGTGATAAAGTACTTTCTTCTTGTTCAGTATGCAACAGTACTAAACCGCATTTGCAAAAAGACCCACTTCATCTAAATCAGGTTCCTGAACTACATTGGTCAATAGTAGCTACTGATATAGTGGAGTGGAACAATCAGCATTACTTAGTGTTGGTAGATTCTTATTCAAACTGGTTTGAGATTGATTTGCTACCTAACCTAATGTCCACTGCTGTTATTACCAAGTTGAAACGTAATTTCTCAGTCCATGGTAGTCCACACAATTAGTTTTGACAATCGTATCCAATTTACCAGTCAGTTGTTTCAGAAATTTGTAAAAGAATGGGACTTTGTACATGTTACTAGTAGTCCAGAATACCCACAGTCAAATGGACTAGCTGAACGTGCAGTACAGAGAAGTCAAAGCATGATAATACTGATGTCTTTTTGAATTTACTCAATCTCAGAAACATACTTTGTGATGATATACTTGGCTTGCCCGCTCAGAGGCTTCTATCTTGACAAACCAGAACAACATTGCCTATCAGTTCCAGTTTGTTGAGGCATAAAGCAAAGAACAACAGAACAAACAAAGCCTAACTATTCAGAAAGTGTTTTTTCCAGACATCCAGCTGTGATAAATCAAGCAGATGTCTTCATCCATTGAAAGAAGGAGAGACAGTGAGGATACAAACGGCAACATTTTTGACCGGATAGGTCAAGTAACAGGTATATGTGCCCGACCGGGATCCTACTTTGTGGAATCTGAGGGTGTGGTGTACTGGAGAGATCGCAGATATCTTCTTCCTATATCAGAATCAATACTGCAGCATTGTTCCTGTGATACAGACTCTAGATCTAAGAGCAATTCAGACAATGTTCCTATTGCAGAATGTGTCTTAACTTCTATTTCCATTCTTGTTCCCGATGTCACCAAAGTTGAACATTCAGCAGAGACAGTCCCAGTTGCTAGACCTAGTTCTAATTTCTATGTCACACAATTTGGTCATATTTCCAGACCTAGTGTGAAATACACAGCAACCTGAACATAATTGTCTATATGTATTTAATCTGTATAACTGCATGGCAAAGAATTATTTGTATCAATTGCATGTCAATTAATATCATCAATAATGCATGACTCATTTCTCAAAGGGGGAGGATGTAGAATAGTGTGCATTTCAAGGACAGCACGTGCATATAAATAGCAAGCACATGCTAGCTTCAATGCTATTTTGAGAGTGCAGCTAGAGAGTGAGCATGTATGTGTGCGAGCTATTTTGTTTATAAGTGTATCTAAGTTAAAGTTATTAAGCCTCAATCCTAATGTGTATGTACATAATAAAGCTGCTTGAGAAGAACCCACAGAAGTTAGTCTGTTTTATCCTGACCAGACGAGTGACATTCTCTGACTACGAGCTACAGCATTTAGTGTCACCCTGCATAAAAAAACACAACTGCATTCTTATTAGTGCTGTCTTACTCTCATTGAAGTGAGGTAGGTCCAGCTTACCCCCACCCCCCCCCAAACCAGAAGTCTTATCATGGGCAGGGACAAAACTCAGGAGCAGATTGTCTCCGGGCAGTGGAGCTACAAAGAAATTCCAGTATCACCTTACCATTGAAGTATAACTAAGAATTTTTTATGCCTTAATTGCCAATCCCCTTTTAACTGAATAGAATGAGCACTGCCAGAGCAGAGCATGCAGCACGTTTACACACAGTTAACAAGTAACAATGTAACAAACACTACTGGGTACAATGGATGAGCTTCCTCAATGGCAACACAGTTAACCAGTAACAATGTAACAAACACTACTGGGCACTATGCTGCTGCTTCTGCCAGGCTTCACACAGCATCAAGACCTAGTAGCAACTCTATTCCCCCATTTGGATGGCAGGCTGGCCATAGCAGTCCACTCCCCTCCACCAATACTCAGTTGCATTATGATAGTTCACTCAGGTGCATTTTGGACTTTATATCTATGGTGCTTGCAGCAATGTAAACCAGTTAATGTTTTATGTACATAAATTCAGATGTGCATGGACCTCACAATGGAATAGATGCACGTTTTGCCATATAAGAAATGGTGCTCTACTGTAAGACACTTGTTGATGACCGAGCTCTACCCTGGAGCTCAGTCTGTGCTCAATCAGCTTTGTGCAAGATGCTGGCGTGGCAGTTTTGAATCTGCTTTCATAGGAACATGGTTCTTTATAATAGAAAAAAGTAATCATTCCTTTTTTCCTTAAGGTACAACTACAGTTTAGTCAGTTAATTAAATGTATAGTCTTCATGAAAGTCAGATAAATTCAATCAATATCCAAGTTACATTTCATTCAAAAATATTTTAATACAGCATATTTCTTGTATGTGCAGTGGTTTTTGAATGATGTGCTGAACTGTGAACTTGGAATAAATGATTAACCTGTATTTTTTTGTGAGTGTAATGTAACTCTAAGAAGGAAAGGACACTGCAAGACCAGTAAAGGTCTGAACAGCCAATAATCGCAGAACTGGCAATCTTTAAAAAACTGCAGACAATGAGCTACAAACAGGATGATTAATATCATATTACAAAAGAGAAACTCTAGGACACTTAGTATACATGTCTTTTTTTATGATTCATCCGAAAATAATTGATGCCCCTGCCAGACAATACATAACAGAAAACTGATAGTACGCCTGTTATGATGGCCAATGAATATTTTAAGAGGCTTCATACAGATTCTTGTACTGTTTTATTAAATTTTTAACAAGTGTTAGATAACCTTTGGATAACATATACAGCCTCTAGACATTTTCTGGTTTTTGCTTATCTTTAATTATTTTTATGTAGGGCAAATTCTGACTCTGTGTCATATTCCGTTGCATTCTAACCTTGCATTTAAAAACAGATGTTTTCTTCATTGTATGCCAAGCAACTCATAAGTTTTGTTTCAGCACTCAAGGAAGGAGTTATTCACAGCACTGCAGATGGATGTAATCCATGATGTGAACATGTATTCTATACATGATCAATTTGCTCTTCTCTGGACACCTGAAGAGTAATCACTCTCAGCAATAACAGGTGACCGAAGCTCATCAAATAGCTGAAGACATATGCATAAATCATTCAGGTTTTAGGACTTCCTAAGGATGAATAGAATGTAAGAAATGTAATCTAAGTATTCACACACTGCGGTTTAAGTGCATGTGTAAGAGAATAAATTGCAGGCATTGGACCTAGAACTGTATAATTACCCACCAGATCATTATATGACACACTACACTGCGGAGCCTTCATCAAGACTTATCACAAGCATGAATCTATCACTTTTACAAGGAAAAGGTGAATAGGACTGGCAGCTGAAATGCAAATTCAGCCTTTGTGCTTCATTGGCAGTTCAAATCAGCTTTCTACTGCATTGGCATTACAGAGATGTAAGCTAAATAGGTGAAAATATGTACCTAAGCAATTATAGCCATTGTACAAAATAAGCTTTTCTACACAGTGTTAGTGTACTTTGCTCTCATACTTTATTCATTTAGAGTTTTGTATACTAGAATGCCTTCTAGCCCTATATGTTTGCTTTTTTTCACTCAGGAACTCCTTGCTATCCCCTCTGAGTAGCACAGTACAGATATCGACTGAATTCAGGACAAATAACTGATGTTCATATTTTAAAAAATATGAGTGT
>NC_056748.1:1015874854-1015939854 GCF_019279795.1 Protopterus annectens | reverse complement strand
ATAGCCTTATATATTAGACTCATCAGGCTAATGGGGCAATAATTCCCAGGGTCTGTAGTCTCTCCCCCTTTATGGAGAGGGATAACTGTAGCAGTGTGCCATTAGGTAGGGACAAAGCCTGAGGTGAGGCTGTGATTGAACAGGGCACACAGATGTGGTGCCAGTTCACTTTGTAGTTCATGTAGAACACATCCAGGGATATTGTCGGGTCCTATGGAAGTTGTATTTATGGCCTTGGACAATGCAGCTTTAACCTGTGCTGCAGTAATGCTGGGTGCCTGGCATTCCTCTGGTATTGTGATTGGTCCTTTAAGGGGGTGGGGGGGTAAAGTTCGCACTGAATCTGTCGGCCAGTATATTGGCAATATCTGTTGGCTCAGTATAGGAGGTACCATTGTGCAGTAACTCAGAGGAAATGTGGGTATTGTTGTGGAGATTCTTGATATAACTATAGAAGGCTTTGTGGTTGTTTTTAGTGTCTGCCGCAATTCTGCCTTCATAGCTGGATTTAGAGGTTTTGATGAGGGATTTAACTTTTTGTTGAGGCTAATAAGGGAGTTTTTCCAGTCTTGGGACTTCACCTTTTTCTGCAACAGTTTCTTCCTTCTGTTGTAGAGTTTATTAATGGCAGAAGACCACCAGATTGGCTTCCTTTTTTGAAGGACAGCGTCTTGGTTCTGTTGAGTATGGCTAGTTCCATGCATTTATGTACGTGTTCGTACAGTGCACTGGTGTATGATTCAGCAGTCATGCATCTATTTTACATTGACATGGGTGATGTGAAGTTAGCCACCTCTGTTTTTAAGAGCCCAAAGTCAGATTTGGATACGTTTTTCATAGTGGTTACCTTTGCGGGGGGTGTGGGTGAGATGTGGATTTCCATGGTGATTAGCTTGTGGTTGGAACTAACCAGGGAGAAATTGACTATTGGTGTAGAGCAATGGTTGCCTATGTTAGTAATAACCAGGTCAAGGATGTTGCTTCCTCTAGGGGGGGTAAGAATGAGTTGGTCCAGGGCATTGGAATTGATGAATTCCAGGAAGCCTTGGGCCAGTGTATTGGTGCATGAGTAGTTTTCCCAGTTGATGGAGGGGTAGTTGAAGTCACCTAGTATGAGAGTATTGGGTTGGACCCTAATAGTTTCCAGGGTGCCTAGGAATGTGGAGTGAGAGTCTTGAGACATGGTTTGGAAGCTATAGCAGGCTACGACTTGAATTGCCGTCTTACTCAATGTTAGTTGTACCTGAAGTATCTCAGATGCGTTATGCTGGGCTACTAGCCTGGAGGTGTGCATTTCTTTTATGAATATGAGACACCACTGCCTTTGAAGCTTCAGTCCATGTTCTGGTGCCAAAAGGTGTGGAATAAGTTATAGCTTGGTAGTGCAGGGGTGCTTTCTGCTGCTTTAAACCAGGTCTCCGTTACAGCACAAATGTCGATGTTCTCCATTTTGAGGAGTGCTTCAAGCAAGTGCATCTTGAGATTTAGACTTCTAGCAGTGAGCATCATGACCCTCGGATTGCATTTATTTATAGCTTTTACAGTGGTAATTTGGTATTTGGAACATCGCCTAAAAAGTCATTGTAGGGGTGGCAAGAGCCTTAGCCAATATCCGGAAACCCATGGGTGACAGATGCAGGCCATCTCTGGCAAAGCATCGAGGTTTGTCAGTCATGTCATCCCAAGCAGACAGATACTGGATCCCCTTAGAATGACACCAGAAACTTAGACACATTTTGAAGTCACTCCTTTTCTGCTTGTACTGCGGTATCATTCTGGGCGATGGTAGGATGCTGCTAAGGGCTAGGGTCATACCTGCCTGGGCCACATAATCCGAGAGCTACTCTCTTTCATGTAGTCCAGGGAGGTGCATCTCAGGTCATTCACCCCCACATTTTATTTATTTTACATTTGTTAACCGGGGGGTGTCTGACTGAGCCAAAAAGGCCCTTTTTCAGCAGAGGCCCGGGGAGAAAAGCTCCACAAATAAAAATTACAGATACATTTAGTTAGACATGATCAGTATACACACAAATTACAAAAGACATGTTTTTACAGTGGTATGTGGCACATCAACAGTTACAATGGAGAGAACAAACAAAAAAAGTATTAATTTAAAAATAAAGGTAATTAATAGATTTGTGGTGTATAGCTGAAATTTGGAACATAGGTAGAATACGTACATAGTGCACATGTACAGTACATACATTGTAGATTAGCCAGTGTTTGTGAGTAAGAAAGAAAACCATTATTAAGTACTCTGGTATGTATACCTTATCCACTTTCACTAGCCTGGGGAGCAATCATGGCACTGCCAACTTTGCTTGAGATGTTGCCTGATGAGGTCTTTAAAGGAGGCTTTGGATGATGTGTTTTGAATGCTAGTGGGGACAGAGTTCCATTTTTTAGCCACTGAACTACTATATAGCGCATCTCCAAAGCTATTGTAGCTGTTGGTGACTTCTAGTAGTAGTTTGCTTGATGATCTAAGAGGCCTTTTGGCTGAGTGATGTTGTACTAGGTTTTTGAGTGCAGGACACTTATTGGGGAGGTAATAGAATGACAGAGGCAGAGCTGATTGTAAGTTAGGAGGTTGGGCATTTCAAGCCAGTAGAGCTGTCTCAAAGCAGTACAGTGATGAGTTCTATATGAGCAATTTGCAGCAAAGCCGGCAATTCTGTTATAGCAGGTTTCCATTTTGCTTAGTTCAGTTTTGTTGAGATTAGTCAGAATGGGAGATGCATAGAGTAGGGTGGATATAATTTGGGAGCGAGCAATGGCTGATCTTGTGTTGTTGGTAAGAAATTGTTTGATACAGTAGAGTGATCCCAGTTTGGCATGTACTTTTTTAATAGTTAAGTTGAGATGACTATCAAATTTTAGGTGGGAGTCCATGGTTATTCCCAATAGCTTAGCTTGTGCCACTGGAGTGATTGGAGTAGCATTTGTGGAGTAGATAGTGAATTGACTATTATCAGTGCTTTTGTTAGAACTGGTTATAATCATAAGCTGAGTTTTCTTTGGATTGAGGATAAATTGGGCTTTGGTAAGGTAGTTTTCAGTGTCAGTTGAGTTGTTTGCAGGAGGGTGGGAATGTTTTGTGCAGCACAGATTAAGGTAGTGTCATCTGCATACTGAATGATAGATGCATGCTTTGTGGAAGTATGGAGGTCATTTGTGAAGACTGTGAATAGTAGTGGTCCTAAGATAGAACCCTATGGGACTCCTATAGTTATGGGCAGCTGAGGAGAGAGAGAATTTTCCCATTTCACAGCTTGGTACCTGTCAGTTAAGTAGCTTTGGAACCAGGTAAGAGTGGAATTTGATAGGCGATATTGGTTTAGTTTGTTTAGCAGGATTTGGTGTGAGACTGTGACAAATGCTTTGGACATATCCAAAAAAAAAGAGTTGACACCTGTAGGCCTTCATTTTTAAGATGATTTACTGTGTCTGTGTGAAGCAGAGGAGGGCTGTAGTGGTACTATGGGCAGGTCTGAAACCATGCTGAGTAGGTGACAGTATGTTGCTGTCTAGGAGATAGTTTAGCATCTGGGTATGAATGCATTTTTCTAGGATTTTGGCCAGGAGGGAGAGTAAAGCAATGGGTCTGTAGTTATTAAGTTCAGTGGAAGTCCAGCCTTTATGTATGGGTGTAACATAGGATATTTTCCAGAGTTTGGGCACATAATTTTCAACAATTGATCTGTTTATGAGAGTGGAGACTGGGATAGCAATAGCATCTGCTGTGAGTTTCAAGAAAGAGCTGGGGAGTAGGTCGGCTGCTGTTGATGAGGTTTTTAGTTTGGAGAGCATGCTTTTGATTGAAGTGGTGGAAACTGTTTTGAGGGTAAAGCTTGTATTAGTGTTATTTGTGTTGGGGGGGGCTAGTGAGGAAGGACCTGTCCTGTGATACTAAAGATAGAATTGAGTTCACAAAGTGGGAGTTGAACTGTGTTTCAATGGGAACTTTAGTGTCAGGGGTGGTTGGTTTGGGGGTAACCTTTTGGGTGGATGTTAGTAGCTGGTTTACATTTTTCCAAAATTTTGGGGGGTTGTGTTGGTATTTAGTTTGTAATGTTGTGTAGTAGGATTTTTTTGTCCAGCCTAATGCAGATGTTCTTCGTCTTCCATTGCTGCAGTCCTGACAATTGGGTATAGTCCGCGTCCCAGTCGGCCCGAATACCAGAGTATAAGGCTGACGTCGGTCATGGCGCCTTAGACTGACGTCAGTACGTCAGGGTACTAATGCGCATGACCGACGTCATTTCCTCAGTCTTTTTTGCCGCATGGTCCGATGCAGAAGCAATTTTGCGAGTGCAGGTTGGCGTTCTGAGATTTTCCGATACCGGAGTTTCAGACCGAAACAGAGTTGGCTAAGTAACCCCGTTGGAGAACATTTTGGTTTTTTCTTGCCTCAGTATTTAACCGGATGTCAGAAAAAGTGAATAACTGTATTTCTTGTGGGAAGCAGATACCGCATAGGGATTATCATACATTGTGTATACCTTGTTTAGGGCCTGAGCACGACGTTGTTGGTTGCCGCTCTTGTGCTAGATTTAACAAGCGCACTATTAAGAGGAGGCTAGATTGTGCTAGGTTAGTGTTTGGGAAGCGTTGCAATTACAATATGCCGCCGGATGCTCCGACGCCCGCTTCATCCAAGAAGCGCAAGGACAAAACAGTGAAGCCTAGGGGTGAGGAACCGGCAGTCCCGGACGTCGGTTCTTTAGAAGGCTCAGGGAGCCAGAGGTTTTGCCAGGAGTCTCTATGGAGTCTCAGGCAGATACTTTATTGTTACAGGATGTGCCCTCTCAGGAGGTAGGCCAGGCTGAGGGGGCTTCTCAGGTAACTGTTCTTCCCTCTCTTCCCAAGGTAGTTAGGGCCTCTCCTTCTGTTGCCAAAGCTTCTTTTAGAGGTAGGCCAAGTTCAGCTTCTGTGGGGGCTTCTCCTAGCATTTCGGGCTCTGTGCCTAAGAAACATATGCTTAAAATGGCAGAAGATTTGATTACTCTGATTAGAGGCTCTATGCCCCCGCCTGATAAGAGGCCTAGGGTGGAACAGGAGTTTGATAGTTTTGAACAGTGTTCACAGGCTTCAGAGTCTTCTGTGGAAGACTTGCAAGAGTTTCCTACTTATTCTGATTCTGATGTGGATGATTCCACTCCTACAGCTTCTCCTCCTGAGGATTTTTCATTTTCAGAGACTCTTCACTCCATGAGGGAGCACTTTAAATGGGAAGGCCAGGATTACTCTGATTCAGGAAAAGGCTTAGGGAATTCTTGTTTTACCCCAGCATAGGCCCTTAGCTATTCCTCCTGTGTTGAATGTGGTGGAGGATGTTTTGCAAAGGCTTCCTGAACCCTGACTCCTTGCCTCCTGCTCCTGTTAAGCCTGATAGGTATTATAGGGTGCCCAAGCTCATAAGTATTTGTTTAAGAGTCCTAGGGCGGACCCAGAAACTGTTTCTCAGGGGCCTAAAGGTGTTAAAGCTTCTGTGGTTAAAAATCCTGTACCCTCTGATAAAGAGGCAAGGGCTTTGGATAGGTGGGGTAAGAAAGTATATACTTCCTCCACTCTAGCCATGAGGGCGTTGAATTGTCAGTTTCATATGCTAAAATATCAAAATTATCTCCTTTCACAATTGAAATCTAAGGTGGATGCTTTGGCGGAAGGTATTGAGTGTAAAGAATTGCTGGATTTGGTTCATGTGTCTGAACAAGTGGGTAAGCATTCTTTGCAGTGTGGTTTTGATGCTGTTCAGGCCTCCTCGAGGGTGGCTGCTACTAGTTCTGTTCTTCGCAGACATGCCTGGTTGAAGGATCAGAATTTAGCTGAGCATGTTAAGACCAGGATTTTGGATGCTCCTTTACAGTCTGATGTGTTGTTTGGACCGCCTGTGGAAGCAGTTTTAAAGAAAATGGAGGACAAAGCTAAGTCTATGCAGACTGTTAAAGATTTTTTGCAGGTGCAGCCTCCGAAGTTTAGTAGAAATTGGCCTGCTAAGGGGTGGACATATCCTGCTTATGGTTCCCAGTCTAGGGGTAGGTCTAGACGTGGTAGGGGCAGGGCTCAAGGTTCGTTTAGGCCTAGATCAGACAGTTCACCTGCTCAGACTTCTGGTGAGGGCAGGGGTCAGTCCTTTCGTAAGCAGACCCAATGACCTGCCTTTTCAGCTGCCAGTGGATTCTCGTCTGGCAGCTCCTTTGGGAGGAAGACTGTCTCTTTTCAAAGAAAATTGGGATTTAGTCACTCAAGACAGATGGGTGCTGGATATCATTCATCACGGTTACAGATTTTATTTCCACACACTGCCCCTTTCAAAGGCATGCCAGATGTTCCTCCTCCACAAAGAAAAGAGGCTCACAAGCAAATTTCTCAGTTACTCCAGATAGGGGCCATTCAGCCAGTCCCTGTATCAGAAAGGGGCTTCGGATTTTATTCTCGCCTGTTCCTAGTACCAAAGAAGGGGAACACGTGGAGACCAATTTTGGATTTGTCTATCCTCAACACTTATCTGGACATTCCCAAGTTCAAGATGTTGGCGTTACAACAACTGTTACCTCTGCTGGGCAAAGATCACTGGATGGTAACTTTGGATCTCAAGGAAGCTTACCTTCATGTGCCTATAAGGCTAGGTTGCAGAAAGTATCTGCGGTTTCGAACTGGAGATTTTCATTATCAGTTCTCTGCATTGCCCTTTGGCTTATCTACTGCGCCCAGAGTATTCACAAAGGTTCTGGCTCCAGTGATAGCTTACTTCAGGCTTCAAGGCATTCAAATCTATCCTTACTTGGACGACTGCCTGATTCTGGCTCAAGACAAGGAAGACCTTCTACAGCATCTGGAATATGTCATAGCAGTGCTAAGATGCCTGGGGTATTCTGTGAACGAAATAAAGTCCAGTCTAGTACCCTCTCAAGACATGTGCTTTCTGGGTGTGAGACTGAATACAGCAACCCAGATGGCCTTTTAACCCCGGACAAACAAAAGAGTCTGTCACTTTACTTCCATCAACTATCTCATCAGTCCGTGCTGACTGCAAGGACAGTCCTTCAAGCATTAGGGTTCATGGCATCTTGTATTCTGGTGCTTCCCAATGCCAAACTGCATATGAGGAAGCTGCAATGGTATCTCAAAAATGTATGGACACAGCACTGCCAGGATTTGGACACTGTCATTCAAATAATACCTTGCCTTCAAAAGGAATTCTTGTGGTGGGCTCAGGAATGTCACCTAAACAAGGGACTCTCTGTGACCCGGCCAGAGGCGAGTCAGGTTTTAACGACAGATGCCTCGGACACTGCTTGGGGAGCTCATCTAAATGGAAAGTGGATACAAGACAAGTGGCCTGCCAGACTACAGCATCTACATATCAACATGAAGGAGATGTTAGCAGTCCAGTTTGCATTGATAGCTTTCAAGGAGTTACTTCTTCCAGGGCAGGTGTTGATTCTAACAGACAACACAACTGTCATGTGGTACATCAACAAGCAAGGGGGAACACATTCTTATCCTCTATGCAGGCAAGCAATGATTTTATGGGAGACTGCGTTAAGCCTGCAACTAACTCTTCAGGCAAGGTTTCTGCCAGGAGCACAGAACTCCTAGCAGATGTGTTAAGCAGACAAATCATGGATCCCCACGAGTGGAAACTGGATCTTCATGTATTTCAGAAATTGACAGTGTCATGGGGAACTCCAGACATAGATCTGTTCGCTTCTCCACTAAACCACCAGCTGCCAAAGTATTGCACAAAGGGGATGCTCTGTCTTTCAGTTGGAAAAACCTTCATGTCTATGCCTTTCCACCTCTGCCTCTTCTTCCAAAGGTATTATTAAAGGTCAGACAAGACAGGCCAAGGATGATTTTGATAGCTCCAGATTGGCCTCGGCAACACTGGTATCCACTACTACGGAGTCTGGTAAGGAAGCCTCCATGGCCTTTACCTCTGATTCCTCATCTGTTATCTCAGAAGGATGGTCATCTGCTCAATGTCAAGCTTCACTCTCTTCATCTAACAGCCTGGCATATTCTCTCTTGAAGCACAGCAGGTCTCAACTTCCTCAGCAAGTTTTAAATGTGATTATGGAAGCTAGAAGACCTAGTACAAGGAAGGTGTACGCAGACAAATGGAAGAGATTTTTATTTTGGAGTACAGCAAAGAATTTGGAGATTTCTGAGCCTAATTTGAGTGTGGCTCTTCAATATCTTACTGAGTTATTGGACAAAGGTTTGTCCTTCTCTTCCATTAAGATTCATGCTGCAGCGATTTCAGCTCATTATGATTGTGACCCACCTTTGTTTTCGCATCCTTTGTTCAAGCAGTTTCTTAGAGGGGCAAAGAATATAAGACCCCCACGTAGAGCTCCTACTCCTGCTTGGGATCTCAATTTTGTGTTGGAAAAACTTACTCTACAACCTTTTGAGCCTGCGGCTACTGCTGAGTTGAAATACTTGTCATGGAAGACTGCTTTTCTGTTGGCCATTACTTCTGCAAGAAGGGTGTCTGAGTTGCAGGCCCTTATGGCAGTAGAGCCTTTTGATTTTCCATAAGGATAGGGTATCATTACGTACTAATCCTTCCTTTATGCCTAAGGTGGTTTCTAGTGTGGCTTTAAACCAAACTATTCATTTGCCTACTTTTTATGCAGATCCCCAAAATAAAGGGGAAAAGATTTTGCACACTTTAGATGTACACAGGCAATTGAGATATTATTTAAGCAGGACTAAGGATTTTAGGCAGTCTCAGCAGTTGTTTGTTTCTTTTGCCTTGAGTTCACAGGGCAAGCCTGTGTCAAAACAAACTATTTTCCGGTGGATTGGCTTTTGCATTGCATTTTGTTATTCCCATCATGGCAAGGAGATTCCAGCTGGGATTAGGCCTCATTCCACTAGGGCTACTGCCACTTCTACAGCATTTCTAAGGGGTGGCAACTAAGGATATTTTGGAAGCAGCTACTTGGAGTTCAGTGCATACTTTCTCTAAGCATTATCATCTTCCTATCTACTCTAAGTCTAGGGCTGGTTTTGCCACTGCTGTTTTGCAAGGCATGTTATCAGCTCCTACTTCCTTATAATTTGCCAGCCTCCCTTTCCTCTGCTTTGGGATTCTACCCAATTGTCAGGACTGCAGCAATGGAAGGCGAAGAACATAGTACAGTTTTGTACCTACCAAAAATGTAGATGTTCGAGGATTCCATTGCTGCAGTCCAATTACCCTCCCTCCTTCCCTCTGTGTTTAGGGTGGTTGTGTAGGTGAGTTGACATGCTTATATTTTTGTATATATTGTTATATATATTGTACATGTTTTTGGTGCAGGTTGTTTTTGGGACTTGTCTTTTTGGGTCTTCTGACATCTGGGGCAAGAAAAGACTGAGGAAATGACGTCGGTCATGCGCATTAGTACCCTGACGTACTGGCGTCAGTCTAAGGCGCCATGACCGACGTCAGCCTTATACTCTGGTATTCGGGCCGACTGGGACGCGGACTATACCCAATTGTCAGGACTGCAGCAATGGAATCCTCGAACATCTACATTTATGGTAGGTACAAAACTGTACTTTTTTCTGCGCGGTTGCGCAGTTCTTGGTACTTAGTTAGGCTTTGTGTTTCTTTGTTTTTTGATAGTAAAGCCAGGCAGTGTCTCTGGACTTCAGGATTTGTTTGGTTTATTTACTGAGCCAGGGGTGTGTAGAGGTTCTAACCTTGATTTTGCTCAATGGAGTGACAGTGTCTAGGTGTTGTAGAAATGTTTTGTTGAAATATGCTACAGCCTGGTCAAGTGGGAGGGTTTTTAGGGAGGGTCCAGTCACAGTTACAGAGTAAAGTGTTGAGGACCTCAGGAGAGAATGTTTTTGTGTTTCTAGTGGATATATAGTTAGTGGTTTTGCATATGCTTGTTCTACTACGTATAAAGTATATTATGCAGTGGTCACTTAAGGTGTCTGGGAGACTGCCTGTGTGAGGGTACAATGTGGGGTTGTTAGTTAGGACCCAGTCAAAGATGGATTCCCTTTTAGATTTTTTATCACATCTAGTTGGAATTTGGACTAGCAGCTGGTAGCCATGGAGATTTATTAGATTACTTGGTGGTTCTGATATACAGGTGAACCAATCTAGGTTGAAGTCCTCCAGAATAAGGGCGTCTTGTGAGTATGTGGAAGAACACCAGGATAAGAAGTCTTCAAGGCAAGCAGGTGTATTACCTATGTGGAATATAGATCACAATTGTGGTGATGACCTTTTTAGGGTGAAGTTGAAGTTGTGAGATAAGTATGTCCCAATTATTTGGGGAGGGGTAGGAATTTGGTAATTGACGGACAGTTAAGTTGGACTTGTACAGTAAGGCAGTTCCACTCCCTTTACAAAGTGGTCTGTCTTGTTTAATGATATTGTAGCTGGTAGGAAGAACTTCTGAGTTAGCTATGATTTTATTTAGCCAGGTTTCTGTTAAAGCAACTATGTCTGGGGAGTAGTGTGCCATTGTGGCCTGGAGTTCAGGTGTTTTATTATTGATACTTCTAATATTAATATTTAGCATTAAAAGATGGTTGGTTTTGCTGCTGATGTTGATTTGCCCAGGGATGAAGAAAGTGGCGGTGTTATGTTCTCACATTTGTGTTGAAGCAGTTTGTGTTGGACAGGATGGATTTGGGCCTGGGTTGGGGTGGATATCCCCACTTAGGGTGAGCCTGCTGTTAAAATGGTGATACAGATGTTGGAGCTTGGTGAAGAGTGTGAGAAAGTATTGTGTGTTTTTGGAGTAGGAATAAGAGCATATGTGTTTAGTTCTGAATTGGTCCGTTATGTAGTTCTTGAACAATTGTGAGCATATATTATTATAATGTGTGGTATCTGTATATGAGAGTGCATAATGTAGTGTTGTGCTACTAAGTTTAGGGATATTGCTAGAGTGATAACTTGTGGTGTTGTAAAGAATTATGAGAAGACACACTAGACTTAGTCGTGTGATAGTCATGGTTATAAAGTTTAAGTTGGTTCTAGGTGGGCAGTCTGAATAGGAATTATAGGGTTGCACTATATGTGGATGGGGAAGTAGTGTGGGTGATGTAAAAAATGCCTAGTGGGAATGAGAATGATTGGGAGTATTTTGTGTGGAGTAAGTTAGTGTGGTATAATATGATATGACTTGAGGAGCTGTGATTGGTGGAGGTGATGTGAGGGAGAGCTGTGGGTGTGGCTGTGATTACTATAAATGTAGAGGTAGTTGGTGTGGGAGGGAATGGGGTCAGGTCAGGGGAGTGGAGAGAGCCCGAGCGGGGCAGAGCCCACCAAGACAACCGAAAAAAGTAAGTATTACTTTACAAATCTGAACACTTTAAACAAATTACTGAGGTCTAATGGCTTATCAGCAAGCAGAATGTAATTGCTGAAGAGCACTTGTGAACTGGCGGGAGACTAGAAATTTAAAGATGGCTCCATGCTCAGCAGGAGTCTAATATAGACTTAGTATTGGGGGAGGGAGATAGCACAAGGGGTGTAAACCAGGTGGAATGCAAAAAAATAGAGAGGCAATCAGTGAAAATCAGTGAAGGCCTCAGAGGAGGTAAGTAATAATTCAAACTACCTGTAAAGTGAAGGAGAGAAGAGACAGCAACGTTTATTAAGGTTGGGAGTGTGTCTTCACATTGACTTGCTGATTAGTAACCAGTTTCTGCACAGATTAGAGTAGGAAGATACATTAGCAATGAAGGGGGATGTATAGATATGCAAATAAACAATTGGGCCTCCAAGTGATACAAACTAAGGCAGAAAGCACTGAGAGGGCTGCTTGATGGTTAATTTAGTCACACGCGTCTGAATTAAATGTATACTGTCTATTGGACAGTTAGGATTACTGTACTAGCTGGGGGGGGCACAAGGCTACAACAGTCAGTTTTATTAGCATGCTGAGAACTACTAAGAAATACTGCTAATGTAGTAGCTTTACTCTCATAAAACATACAAGTAGAATGCCTGGGTGGACTGGCCCTGCTCTTGAGGCTCAAAATGTATATCCTTGTTTAGTTTGCAGTACTGATTCCTTCTTATACTGTATGGGTGGAGTAGTAGCCGCAGACTGCAGATTTGCTTGAGTGTGCTCCTGCTCTTGAGGCTCAAAATGTATATCCTTGTTTAGTTTGCAGTACTGATTCCTTCTTATACTGTATGGGTGGAGTAGTAGCCGCAGACTGCAGATTTGCTTGAGTGTGCTCAGCAAGCAGAATGTAATTGCTGAAGAGCACTTGTGTCCTGGTGGGAGACTAGAAATTTAAAGATGTTCTATGGACAGTGACAAAGTCATACTTGTACTTGTTGTGGAGTGACCTGAGTGCATGTGTTATGTGTTGGATTCTGGCACCTGATAGACAGCTGACTGTTACCTTCTCCTTATTCAACCTAGTGAGTGGGACATTAGTGTGCCTCACTTGTGAGTCACCTATGATTAGTGTATTAGGCAAGTTGTTTTGCCTTAGGGGCTTAGGTTGAGGGGAACACTGTGTAGGTGAGCTATGTGTCTTGTGCTTTGTGCTGTGTTGTGGTGGTTGAGTGCATTTCTGCCTTGGAGTTCTCTGCTGTTTGGGTAGTTTTCGATTGAGAGCCTCCGCAAAGGTGGGTGTGAGGTTTGTGTTTTTATGTGAGAACTGTGATGGTGGGTCTTCTGGAGGGCTATGTGTTGCATTTGGTGTGGTGCAGGTGTTGACCTTCTCCTCTTGACCAGCTATTCCAGTCTTGGCTTGACAGTGCATGGCTTCCAATTTGGATATATAAGTGCATCTCTCACAAGTCTGAGTGTTGAGCGGTAAGAGGAGAGGGTTGTCTGTGTACATGAGGCAGTTGCTACACTGCCTCAGAATGCCCAAGTTCACCAGGTTAATAGGAGAAAGCACATACTGGAGCTGTTTCCTTATATATTCCTTTTACAGGAAAATATCACTAAAGGTGTCTGAGTCTGTACAGAGCACTGCCAAACACTTGAGGGGAAACTAATACGTAGACCCTGAAAATTTAAGGATGAAGTATTTAGGCAAATATTCTGATGTTAGAAAGAAATCAAGCAGTACTTACTGAAAAATAAAGAATTAGCTTGTCAAGAATGATTAAAAGAGGGGAGTCGCATGAATGGCTACTGCCTGGCTACTACTAATGCTGGTCTCAGCACAGCCAGGACGCATCCCAGGATGCAAAAAACTCCCTTACTAGCCTCAGTAAGAAACTGAGATGCCTCATAAAATCCTCCAAAGCTAGTTATGAAAATAAAATTGCCAAAGATTCCAAAGACAACCACAAAGCATTCTATAACTATGTCAAGAATCTAAATGGCAATGCTCAGATCTGCTCTGAGCTAAAACAGAATGGCAATAAATATACTGATCCAAAAGAAATTGCCAATATCCTGGCAGATCGATTCAGTGCCAACTTCACCCCCCTCTCACCCCCTAAATGGCCCATCTCAATACCGGAAGATTGCCAAATTCCAGTAATAACGGCCACACAGGTACAAAACGCACTCTCTAAAGCCAAGAATACAGCATCCATGGGACCAGATGACATCCCGGGCTGTGTACTACATGAACTACAATATGAACTGGCACCTCACCTAAGTGTCATGTTTAATCATAGCCTCACCTCAGGTTTTATGCCTACTGAGTGGCGCAGAGCTATAGTTATCCCAATCCACAAGGGGGGATCCACCTTGGATCCCGGAAACTACCGTCCCATCAGTCTGACAAGCCTTATCTGCAAGGCCATGGAGCGTATTATCATGGAACTTATAAACAAAGACATTGGCAACCTTCAAACACTGGACCCCACCCAGTTTGGGTTTGTGAAGGGCCGATCTTGTCTCCTGAACCTGATTGACTTCTTTGAATCAGTCTCCAGAGCCATGGACAAGGGTAAGGTGGTCCACACAGCCTATCTAGACCTTGCCAAGGCCTTTGACACCATCCTCCACTCTGGAATCATAGATAAACTTACTAAGTTGGGTATTAATCCCTATGTCACCCAATGGGTTGCTAAATGGCTTACTGATAGAACCCACACTGTAAAAGTAGCCAACTCCAAATCCAGCTCCAGACAAGTGACAAGTGGAGTACCTCAGGGTTCAGTCCTGGGGCTGCTCTTGTTTGGCATCTACTTCTCTGAAGTACAGGTCAACACTAAGGGACTCTGGCTAACAAAGTTTGCAGATGACTGCAAACTGGGAGCCATTATTGAATCCCAAATGATGTGGATACTCTACAAAAGGGCCTTACAGAAACAGATGCTTGGTGCCAGAGCCATGGGCTCAAGCTCAATGCCAAGAAATGTATTGTTATCCCCTTTGGGAAAAACATGTATCCATGAATTACCATATAGGTGGCAGTACACTAAACACAGAAAGTGTGATAAGAGACTTAGGGACACAGGTGGACAGTGGTCTCACCTTCGATAACCACATCGCCACAACAGTCAGGAAATCCTTCTATGTGGCACACCTCATCACGAAGGGCTTTTCATCCAGAAAAAGGAGGTCATTGTCCCACTGTACTCATCCCTCATTAGACCCATTATAGAATACAACGCCCCATTTGGTATGTACCTCTCAAGACATCTGCAACAACTGGAAAGGCCTCAGAAATACCTCACTAAAAGAATCACAGGCCTAAAGCAGATGCCCTACGCTGACCGCCTTAAAAAAACTCCAGCTATACTCTGTCGCATATCGTCTACTCAGAGGCGATCTCTGCTTAACATACAAGGCCATGTCAAACCCAGAGCTGTTGGACATGCTACACTTAAAGAAATCCCAATCCCTCAGAGCTACACGCTCCAGGGATCTAAACCTTGTCATCACAATAAACAAAACATGCTGGAGGGATAGGTTCCTGACCCAGAGACTCCCCAGACTCTAGAATAGATTGCCCATACATGTCAAGCAGAGTGCCTCTTTGGACCTCTTCAAGAGGAACCTTGACGTTTGGATGGGAGAAAGGAAATTCACCCCAGGAATCACGTCAGTCACCCTGCTAGACAGGGGTCCAGGAAAGTAAATAATGTGGGAAGAAATAGCCAGGGAATTGTTATGGCTAGGCTTGTATAGGCCCTAGGGCTGATAGCCTAGTACCAACCTATGAACCTATGAACCTATAAGCTTCACTCTTGGGCTACAATACTCCTTTGCTTCTTCTCTCACCAGAAGTAAAATGTTAGCAGCGATCCCAAGAAGAGAAGCAGGCCACTCATAAACAAAAATAAAATTTTCCTAGGAAGGTATGTCCAAGAACTCAGGCATCAAGTTATAGATGTTTTGCTATAAAGGATGGTCCCATGTCAGATCTCTAAAACTACAGGCTCATTAAGTGGAGATGTATAGATTAATAGATTGTTACTAGGCTAATGACTGGGAGGCCTTTCTAAGTCTAGCCATGTTTTACTGAAACACAGCACACAGCATCCACACCTGTATCCCATAGGACATTGATGGCCAGGCATTTATAACCTACCTCTGATCAGAAAGGACATGGGTGCCAGGTCTGATATAAATTTCCTATTTCCCACCCACTGTTCCAGTTTGCACTTAAACTGGGTAATAGACAAACTCAGCTTTACATGGATGGGAACGCTGTTGCATAGGAGGGGCAGTGTCTGGGACACAAATCTATCTCTCCAGCATGTTCTGTTTAAGTCACTGACAAAATTCAGGTCCCTAGACCTTATATGTCTATTACTCTTTGACTTACGAATATACAGGAGACTCATAGATTCATAGGTAGGTACTAGGCTATCTGCCCGAAGGCATTTATAAGCTAGCCAGAATGTGTTGGCTTTCGCCACCCCCTTAGATTAGTTCCCTGTGCCTCTGTCCAGGAGAGCCATTGAAGTGATCCCTGGGATAAACTTTCTGTTTCCCATCCCCTCGTCAAGGTTTCTCTTGAAGAGGGTTAGCGAGGAGCTCTGCCTAATGTAGACTGGAATCTTGTTCCAGAGCATGGGAAGTCTCTGGGACAGGAATCTATCCCTCCAGCATGTCCTATTTATTGTTGTGGTGAGGTTTAGATCCCTGGAGTGTGTGGTTGAGGGGATATGGTTTTCTTTCAGTGGAGCATGTCCATCAATTCTGAGTTGGACATGGCCTTGTATGTTAGGCAGAGATCACCTCTGAGTAGGCGGTATGCAACCGAGTACAGCTGGTGTTTCTTCAGTCGAGTTGCATAGGGCATCTGCTTGAGGGCAGTGATCCTCTTGGTGAGGTACTTCTGTGGTGTTTCCAGTTGTTGCAGGTGTCTTGTAAGGTACATCCCAAATGGGGTATTGTATTCTATGATGGGTCTGATGAGTGATGCGTAGAGGGGCCCAATGACCTCTTTCGAGCTGGATGCAAACCCTTTTGTGATTAGGTGGGCCACATAGAAGGATTTTCTGACCACTTTGGCAATGTGATTATCAAAGGAGAGGTTACTATCTTCTTGGGTTCCCAGATCCCTTATTACGTCTTCTGTATTTAGGGGGCTACCACCTATGTGGTAGTTTGTGGTACTTTGTTTTTTCCAAAGGGGATGACTGCACTTTTTGGCATTTAGCTTGAGGCCATGGTTTTGACACCAGGTATCCGTCTCAGTGAGACCCTTTTGGAGAATGTCTGTGTCAGCCAGAGAGTCAATTATAGCCCATAGTTTGCAGTTGTCTGCGAACTTGGTCAGCCATAGTCCTCCTGTGCTTGCCTGTACCTCTGAGAAGTATATGCTGAACAAGAGGGGTCCTAGGACTGAGCCCTGGGGAATGCCACTTGTAACCGGTTTAGAGTCAGACCTATCTCCCTCAACTCTTACCGTGTGGGTTCTGTCCATGAGCCAGTTGGCAACCCATCTCATGACATAGGGGTTTATGTTCAGGCTGGTGAACTTGTCTATAATACCTGAGTTGGGAATGGTTTCAAAGGCCTTTGCAAGGTCTAGGTAGGCTGTGTGGACCACCTTTCCCTCATGTATAGCCTTGGTAACTGTTTCAAAGAAGTCCACCAGGTTTAGGAGGCATGATCTGCCCTTAACAAAGCCGAACTGGGTAGGGTCCAGTGTTTGGAGGTTCTCAATGTCTCTGTTAATGAAATTCACGATGATGCACTCCATAGCTTTGCAGACCAAGCTAGTCAGGCTTATAGGGCGAAAGTTCCAGGGGTCCATTGTGGCTCCACCTTTGTGGAGCGGAATAACCGTTGCTGTCCGCCACTCTGTGGGCACGTAGAATGTGGAGAGGCTGAGTTTAAACAGTGTGTTTAGGAGAGGGGTTAGTTCATCTTTGAGCTTGTGTAGGATGCAGCCTGGGACACTGTCCAGTCCCATTGATGCTGTGTTTTTGGCTTTGGAGAGGGCTGTTTTAACCTGAGTGTCTGTGATTTCAGGGGTACTACATTCGTCTGGTATAGTTATATGCCCTTTTCGGGGTGAGGGGGGGGGGTGAGGTTTGCACTGAACCTGTCTGCCAGGATGTTGGCTATATCAGTCAGTTCGGTGTATTTTGTACCATTCTGCACTAACTCTGAGCAGATCTGAGAATTGCCACTTAGATTCTTGACATAGCTAAAGAATGCCTTGTGGTTATCTTTGGAGTCCATGGCAATTTTTCTTTCGAAGCTAGCCTTGGATGATTTTATGAGGGAATGTAGTTCCTTGCTGATACTGATCAGGTATGTCTTCCCTTCTTGGGATTTTACTCTTTTCTGTACTGTACTAGTTTCCTCCTTCTATTGTATAGCTTGTTTATGGCAGGGGTCCACCAGACTGGTTTACTTTTCTTGGAGGAGTGAGTCTCAGTTTTGTTTGGGATAGCACAATCCATGCATTCTTGTAGGTGCCCATAGAGTGCATTAGTAAAGGATTTTGGAGCTTGGACAGCGTTATTCTTTAGCAAGGGGGCTTTTAACACTTCAAACCTCGATCTTAAGTAACGTGAAGTTTGCTTTGAAAAGTTTTTCACAGTGATTTCTTTGACCAGGGATGGTGGCGGAATGTGGATATCCAGAGTGATTAGTTTATGGTCAGATCTAACCAGTGAGGGGTTGACCTCCGGTGTGGAACACTGGTCACCCATGTTGGTGACCCATGTTGGTGATGACCAGGTCCAATATGTTGTCATCTCTGGTGGAGGTGTTGACCAGTTGATCCAGGGCATTTGAATTTATGAATTCTAGGAAATGTTGGGCAAGGAAGTTTGTACTTGAGTAGTTCTCCCAGTTAATGTTTGGGTAATTGAAATCACCCAATATCAGGGTGTTTGGTACAACCTTTATGTTTCCCAGTGTTTCCAGGAATGCGGAGTGGGATTCATGGGACATGGTGGGTGATCTGTAGCAAGCTATAATTTGAATAGCAGTTTTGCCCGTTGTTAGTTGCACGTGAATGATCTCTGAAGCATCGTGCTGTGCCACTAACCTGGAGGTGTGGGTATCCTTGATGAATATGGATACTCCCCCACCTTTTGTATTTCGGGCCGGGTTTTGTGGCCAAAATGTATGGTACGAGTTGTAGCCTGGTAGTGCTGGGGGTGCTCTCTGCAGCCTTAAACCAAGTTTTTGTTACTGCACATATATCAATTTTCTCCATACTGAGGAGTGCTTCGAGTGCGTGCATTGTGAGGTTTAGACTTCTGGCATTGAGTAGCATTACCTTCAGTTTTTGTTACTTGTGCTATTTATGGCGGTGGGTTTGTCTTTTGAGCCTTGACAAAAAAAGGCGCTATGGGGGTTGCAACAGCCTTGGCCAGTATTCGAAAGCCTAAGGGTGACAGGTGCAAGCCATCTCTAGTGAAGCAGCATGGCTTGTTGAGCATGTCATCCCAGGCTGACTGACACTGGATCGCCTTTGAATGACACCAGAAGCTTAGCCAATTGTTGAAATTGATAATTTTTTTCTCTATACCGTGGTATCATTCTTGGAGAGGGCAGGATGCTACTCAGGGTCAGGGTCATACCGGCCTAGGCTATGTGATCAGAGAGCTCCTCCATGTCTCTTTTCATGTAGTCCAGGGAGGTATGGCTCAGGCCATTCACACCAACATGGACAATGACAGTGTCATATTTGTACTTGTTCTGCAGTGACCTGAGTGCTTGTGTTATGTGACAGATCCTGGCACCCAACAGGCAGCTAACAGTAACCTTCTCCTTGTTCAGCCTAGTGAGAGGGACGTCAGTGTGTCTGACTATAAAGTCACCTATTACTAGTGTGTTGGGTATGTTATTTTGCCTTAAGAACTGTGATTGCATGGCACACTGGTTTTGTGAAGTATGTGTTTCATGGTTTGTGTTGGGGGTGGAGGTTGCTTGGATGTCTGCTTTGGAGGTTTCTGTTGCTTTTGCAGATTTTTATTTAGAACCTCCAAGTATGTTTTCGTGTATTTATGTGTGTTTTTGCCAGTGCTGGTTTCATAGGTCTGTATGAGACTGGTGGTGTGATGCAAGTTATTCCCTTCTCCTCTTGACTGCCTTGTCCGGTTTTGGGTTGAGAGAGCTTAGCCTCCAGTTTGGCTGTATAATTGCATCTCTCGCATGTATTAGTGATTGGTGGAAGGAGGAGAGGGTTGTCTGTGTACATGAGGCAATTGTAACATTGCCTCAAAATGCCCAGATTCACCAGTTGAACCAGAGGGTACACCTGAAACTTCCTTTTGGATATGCCTGGATAGGTACAGTGAACTGTTTTACTGATTGGCTGGTAAGGTTGAATAGAGGGCCTTGTCCTTCTCTACATCATAGGGGGGGGGGGTCTAGTGCTAAGGTTTATTAGTGCTTGCTATGAGTTTTGAGCAAGTGCCGGGATGAGAAGTGAATGGTTTGAGTGCTTAAGTTGAAAGTTTGTCTAGTTCCAAAAATTGAAGAGTAGACTTTATGGAGCCGGTTATACTCTAGCTAACTGGCACTGCCCGGCATGCAAAACCACGCAAATGCGGTTTTATAGCAGGGAAATGAAAGAGATAGAAATTAGCACAAAATGGCCAATAAACTACTAATTTCTGGGCTGAAACCACTCCTCCAGGGACAGATAGGCTGCTCAAAGCTCCCTCTCTCACAGTGGACAGAGAAACTTCCTTCTATCCAAGTATGGTATGGCAACCACAGAAACTTGTAATACAGCCCTGAATTTAGCACTAACCTGAAAACTGGACTATACTAGCTTAGAAAGGCGGGAAAACAAGTTTTTTTTTGTTTGTTTGTTTTCAGAAAATAAAGCAGATACAATAAAAAAAAACACTTTAAATTCACAGAAATGGGTATCACACTTGAGTGTGTTGCCTACAACAGTTAAACAGGTAATTTATACACAAAAATTACTTTGTTAAAGTGCAGGCAGTAAAATAAGTACAATATGTAGCTGAAACAAGCTTTTTAAATCACAGAAACTCTAGAAAATCAGCGTTTTAGGCAGAATTAGCTAAAGGCAGCAAGAAAATGCAGAAAAATGATACTTAATCACTCCAAAGTCTCTCTTTTGGCTCTCTGCTGTTGTAGAACTCTGTAGGGCACCAGGCAGGAGCTTGCTGAGCTGTATACTAGCGCAAAATCCTCACAAATTTGGGTTTTATAGGAGGGAAATAAAAGAGATAGAAATTAGCCCAAAATGGCCAATAAACTACTACTTTCTGGGCTGAAACCCATTCCTCCAGTGACAGATAGGCTGCTCAAAGCTTCATCTCTCACAGTGAACAGAGAAACTTCCTTCTATCCAAGTAAGGTATGGGCAAAAACAGAAACTTGTAACACAGCCCTGAATTCATCACTAACCTGAAAACTGGACTATACTAGCTTAGAAAGGCAGGAAAACAAGTATTTTTTTTTGTTTTTTTTAGAAAAATAAAGCAGATAGAATAAAAAAAAACACTTTAAATGCAAATAAATGGCTATCACACTTGAGTGTGTTGCCTACAACAGTTAAACAGGTAATTTAAACACAAAAACTTCTTTGTTAAAGTGCAGGCAGTAAAATAAGTACAATATGTAGCTGAAATAAGCTTTTTAAATCATAGAAACTGTAGAAAATCAGTATTTTAGGCAGAATTAGCTAAAGGCAGCATGAAAATACAGAAAAATGATACTTAATCACTGCAAAGTCTCTCTTTTGTCTCTCTGCTGCTGTAGAACTCTGCAGGGCACCAGGCAGGAGCTTGCTGAGCTGTATACTAGTTGTGTAAGTGTGGGGTTTGTGGATGCCTTGTAAGCCAGGCATAGATCATCGCCTTAACAATGGGCTCATATCAGCTTATTGAAAGCTAATAACATTGAATGCTAGTTGATCGACCACAAAAGGGTCAAACAACCAAAATAGGGAAAAAAATCGCTGTTCTGAAAAAATAAATAAATAAAACACAACCTAAAATGGGGCTTCACACCTACACCCCCCTACTTAAATATACCAACTCCGAGATTGCACCACAGTGGAGGAAATGGCAAACTCACGACAATGGCCCAGCGATTTTTTCCCTGGGAAAAAAATCGCTGTTCTGTGTCTTCGCTATTTTGGTTGTTCGACCTTTAGAGGTTGATCAACTAGCATTCAAAGTTATCAGCTTTCGATAAGCTGATATAGACCCTCAACAATCTATAGGGGACTGTGTAAAGGGAAAGGGCTTTAAGTCAGGTTTGTTACACCTTGTATTCTTTTTGTAAGGAACCTCTGAGGTCGCTGTAGTTGCTGCATATGCCTGGTCAGGTACATACCGAAGTTAGCATTTTACTCAATGATTGGTCTGATAAGGGGGTAGAACAGTGGGATAATAACCTCTTTGGACCTAGATGCCATGCCCTAGTCAGCATAAAGCATTCTCTCACCACTGTGGCCACGTGGTGGTTGAAGGTAAGGCTACATCCATATCGAGATCCCTAACCACTGGGTCAACTCTTAGGGGTGCATTATCAACATGTTAATTATCTGGGATGGTTGAATTCCCAAAGGGCACAATTATGCATTTCTTAGAATTGAGTTTAAGACCATGGCTTTGGTACTATTTGTTAGTCAGGGATAGACCTTCTTGAAGAATGCCAGTGCCTGCAGGGGAGACAATGATAACCCCCAGCTTGCAATCATCTGCAAATTTAGTCAGCCATAAAACTTCAGCATTTGCCTCCATTTTAGAGAAATAGATGTCAAAAGGAGCAGAACCAGTACTGAGCCCTGGGGTACTCTGCTAGTGACTGGCCTCTTGGTGAAGGTGGCCTCACCTATTTTGACCTCCTGGATCCTGTCATTGAGCCAGTTGGCTAACCAGTAGATGATTAAAGGGTTAATACCTAAATTATTGAGCTTGTTTATAATGCCTGAGTGGGATAACTTATTTCTTTAGACAGTAAATCGTACTTCTCCTCACTCCAAAATAACCATAAGACAAACCCAAAAAAATTCTGGGATGGTATCAACTCCCTCTTTAACCCTGGTAGAAAGGAAAACCTTAGCCCAGACCCCAATACCCCCGACTAGGACTTAGCCACCCAATTCAACTCTTTCTTCATTGACTCAATAACCAAACTAACATCATCCTTCACAAACAACCCTACATCCTCTCCTCTACCATCCCCTATCTCTTCCCACTCAAATACTCCCACCTCTCAACCTCCTCCCTTCTCTATAAAACCCGTCCCCATATCAACTATAAAAAAACTCCTCCAGAACTTAAACCCATGCTCCAATGCCCCTGACAACATTCCTTCCTACTTCCTAAAGACAGCTGCCAATGCTGTTGCCTTCCCCATCTGCATTCTTATAAATCGATCAATCCAAGAAGGCCATGTACCCCACCTCTGGAAAAAGGCCTTTATTATTCCCCTCCACAAAGGGGGTAACAACTATAATATCTCTTAATTTCCGACCTATTGCTATCTTATCACCCATCTCAAAACTTCTTGAAAAGTGTATCCACCTACAACTTTTACCACATCTCATAGACAACCATCTGCTATCTCCCACACAACATGGACTCATACCTGGCTATAGCACCACTACCATCCTCCTCTCCTTCCTCAAAACAGTGAATAAAGCCCGTGATTCTGGACACACTGTGTCTACCCTCCTTCTTGATCTTTCTAAGGCCTTTGATACCATCTCTCATAACCTTCTCCTAACTAAACTTGCTAACCTAAATCTTTCTCCTTCCTCTATCAACTGGTTTACCAGCTATCTCTCTAACAGGCAGCAAGCCATGAAATGGAAAAAAGCCTTCTTCCCATTCCTCAACACTCCCACTGGTGTACCCCAGGGTTCCATATTAGGTCCCCTACTGTTCAATATTTTCATCAATGACTTTCATAACTCCATCCCTAATGCAAACATTATCCAATACGCTGATGACTCAACAATCATCTGCTCTGCCACCTCCACCTCCACTCTCATAAAATTAACACAAGATGCCTTCTCCTCCACTGAGCAATGGATGCTAAAGAACCATCTGGCACTCAATGCATCAGAAACCAAACTCATGAGTATACAACTCTGCACAGCTCCTCGTGGTGTCCTGCAGAGTGATACAGGCAACAGAGAGACCTAAGAGAGACTTTCACGAGATTTAAGTATTTTTTTCTCTGTTTTTTGCTCTGACTGCCTTTTCCCACCTAAAAAGCGAGTTTGACTAATCTGTGCTTGAAAAAGTTATAATGGTATTGCCTTACCTGCTTTTTACAGTTTGCACTTGTTAAATATCATTTTAAGTCATTTTTGTATTGTTTAACTGTTGTAGGCTACACACTTAAGTGTGCTAGCCTGTTTATAGCTTTCGAATACTGGCTGAGGATCTTGCCACCCCCATAGTGCCTTTTTTAGGCAAGGCTCAAAAGACAAACCCACCTCCATAGACAACTCAAGGAAAAAAAAACTAAGGGTAATGTTGCTCAACGCCAGAAGTCTAAACCTCAAGATGCACGCACTCGAGGCTCTTCTCAGTATGGAGAATATCTATATCTGTGCAGTAACAGAAACCTGGTTCAAGGCTCCCAAGAGCACCCCAGCACTACCAGGTTACACCTCATACCATGCTTTTCGGCCTCAAAACTCAGACCGAACCACAAAAGGAGGAGGAGTATCCATATTCATCAAAGATACCCACACCTCCAGGTTAGTGGCACTGCACAAAGCATTGGAAACCATCCATGTGCAACTAACAGTGGGCAAAACTGCCTTTCAGTTTGTAGCCTGCTACAGACCACCCTCCCCAAACTCAGGAACCCCACTCGGCTTTCCTGAGAACACTGGAGAATATGAAGGTCTCTCCAAACACTATAATATTGGGTGACTTCAACTACCCAAAGATTGACTGGGAAAACTACTCAACCCCCAAAACCCTCGCCCAACGGTTCCTAGAATTTATAAACTCAAATGCTAAGGAACAGCTGGTCACCACTCCCACAAGAGGGGAAAACATATTGGACCTGGTCATCACCAACATGGGGACTCTATGTTTCACACCAGAGGTAAGATCAGACCATAAATTAATCTCACTGGACATGCATATCCCATCCCCACCCCCAGCCAAGGAAACCACGGGGAAGAATTTCTCAAAAGCAAATTTCACACTTCTCAAAACCAGGGTGGAATCCTTCAAAGCCCCTGGGCCAGTGGATAATACTGCCCAAACCACAGAAACATTTACACACACATTCTATGGACACCTACAGAAATGCATGGATTGTGCTATCCCAAATAAAACCAAGACCCCCTCCTCCAAAGGCAGGAGACCTGTCTGGTGGACCCCAGCTATAAATAAGCTATACAACAGAAGGAGGAAGCTACTACATGATAGAGCAAAATCCCAAAAAGGGAAGGCATCTCTGATCAGTACCAGCAAGAAACTACGATCCCTCATAAAATCATCTAAGGCCAGCTTCGAAAGAAAAATTGCACAAGACACTAAAGGTAATCACAAGGCATTCCTTAGTTATGTCAGGAATCTGGGTGGCAACTTCCAGATATGCTCTGAGTTAGTGCAAAATGATTGCCAACATCCTGGCAGACAGGTTCAGTGCAAACTCCCCCCTTCCCCCAAAAAAGCAAATGTCTATCCCAACAGAATGTAGCCTCCCTGACATCACAGATGCACAGGTGAGAGCTGCCCTCTCCAAAGCAAAAAACACAGCATCAATGGGACCGGATGGTGTCCCGGGCTGCGTCTTACAAGAGCTCAAAGAAGAACTGAACCCTCACTTAAAGTCACTGTTCAATCTCAGCCTTACTACAGGATATGTACCCAAGGAATGACGTACAGCAACAGTGGTCCCGCTCCACAAAGGTGGTGCCACAACGGACCCCGGAAACTATCGCCCTATAAGCCTGACTAGTCTGGTCTGCAAAGCTATAGAGCGTATCATCATGGAACTCATAAACAAAGACAGTGGGAACCTCCAGACACTGGATCCTACCCAGTTTGGCTTTGTTAAGGGCAGATCTTGCCTCTTGATCCTGGTCGACTTCTTTGAAACAGTTACCAAAGCCATAGATGAAGGGAAGGTAGTCCACACAGCCTACCTGGACCTCGCAAAGGCCTTCGATACAATACTCCACTCGGGCATCATAAATAAGCTCACCAGCTTAAATATCAACCCCTATGTCACAAGATGGGTTGCAAACTGGCTCAGGGATAGAACCCACATGGTCAGAATAGCAGGTGCCATGTCAGACTCTAAACCAGTTACAAGTGGCGTCCCACAAGGCTCAGTCCTGGGACCTCTCTTGTTCGGTATTTACTTCTCTGAGGTACAGGCTAACATGGGAAGACTATGGCTGACCAAGTTCGCAGATGACTGCAAACTGGGTGCCATAATCGACTCTCCAGCTGACACAAGCATCCTCCAAAAGGGTCTCACAGAGATGGATAACTGGTGCCAGAGCCATGGCCTAAAGCTAAATGTCAAAAAGTGCATAGTCATCCCCTTTGGGGAAAACAAAGTGCCCACAAATTACCACATAGGTGGTAATCCATTAGGTACGGAAGAAGTAATTAGGGATTTGGGGACCCAAGTAGATAGTAATCTCTCCTTTGACAATCACATTGTCAAAGTGGTTAGAAAGACCTTCTATATAGCCCACCTTATCACGAAAGGGTTCACATCTAGATCAAGAGAGGTCATTCTGCCCCTCTACTCATTTCTCATCAGGCCCATAATAGAATACAATGCCCCATTTGGGATGTACCTTACCCGACACCTGCAGCAACTGGAGAGACCCCAAAAGTACCTCATCAAGAGGATCAAGGGACTCAAACAGATGCCCTATGCAGTTTGGCTAAAGAAACTCCAGCTCTACTCAGTTGCTTACCGCCTACTCAGAGGCGATCTATGCCTGACTTATAAAGCCATGTCCAACCCAGAATTAATGGACATGCTCCACCTCAGGAAATCGAAATCCCTTACAGCTACACTCTCCAGGGACTTAAACCTCAGCACATAAATAAATAGGACATGCTGGAGGGACAGATTCATATCCCAGAAGCTCCCCTCACTCTGGAACAAAATCCCAATCCATGTTAGGCAGAGCCCCTCACTGACCCTCTTCAAGAGAAATCTTGACGAGTGGATGGGAGATCATAAGTTTACCCCTGGGATCTCTTCTGTGTCCCTGCTAGACAGAGGCACAGTAAACTAACCTTAAAAGGGCTATCTTCTGTAACCTACTATACAGAGGCACAGTCAACCAATCCAAAAGGGTGGCAAAAGCCAAACACACTCTGGCTAGGCTTATAAATGCCCTATGGCAGATAGCCTAGTATCAACCTATGATATTCACCCCCTCAAAAACCACAATAATTGACAAAAACTCATTCTCCATAATCAGTAAGAAAAATACTCCTCTTGAAATAGTATCCAATGCAAAACTGCTTGGAGTACTTATTGACGATCAGCTCAAGTTTGATATCCACCTCCACAAAAGTATTAAAAAAAACCACCAGAAACTAGGCATGCTCTACCGCCACAATCACTACCTCACCCCCTCTACCAGGTTTGCTGTCTCTGTCACATATCTTATCCCTTCTCTCCTTTATAGTGTCCCACTCCTAACTAACTTACAAGCTTCCCTAAAGACAAAAATCTCTTGCTGTTACAACAAAATCTCCAAATTCTCCACTGGATACAGATATTCCACCCATCACTGTACTGCCCTCCGCAAACTAAATTGGCTAGCGCTGCCTAATTACCTCACCTACATTCAACTCATACATGCTCACAAACTCATCTTTAATCCCTCTCTTTGCCCCGACCTTGCCTCAACCTTTAAAATTCACCTTCCCAACAGTCTCCTAAGAACCAATACCCAAAATCTGATCGAACTGCATATGCCTGCATGCCCACCTGGCAAATTTCTACTATCCTTCTCCTTAGCACGTCTCTGGAACTCCCTGACACCTCACCTTCGCACCACTAGCAGCCTCTCCACTTTCAAAACCTTGCTTCATTCTTACCTAACAACCCTCTGGGAATGCTCCTGTTCCCATCCCACATGAACTCCCCAGTAACACACCTATTTCATACCCCCACTCTCTATCTTCTTCCCCATCCTTTCTCCCCACTTCCTTCCTTACTCCCCTTCTTCCCTAAACTCATCTCCCCCTTACCCCATATACCCAATTCTATCTCTTCCTCTTCCTTCATATTTTCCTCAGCAGAAATACTCATTCTGTAAATATCTTCTTATAGTTGTATGCATTTGCAATCATGGAATTACATATTTGTAAATATCGTAATATTCACTTAGCTAGCCTTTAATTCTGTTTTTACATCTTACTAAATTGCACTTTCAGATAGCATTTTTATCTGTACTATTGTTATTTTATACTAATGAAATATTGTTATTTTATTCATTGTATACTGTGGAGCTTTTCTCCGTAGGACTCCATTGAAAATGGGCTCTTCTGGCCCAATGGACTATCCTGGAAAACAAACTTCAAATAAATAAATAAATAAATAAAAAGCCTTGGCCAGATTGAGGTAAGCTGTGGACACAGTTTTACCTTCTTCCAGTGCTTAGGTGACTCACTCAAAAATGCCCACTAGATTTAATAGGCATGACCTTCCTTTAACAAAGCTAAACTGTGATGGGTCCAGCATTTGCAAGTTGTCTATGTTCTTATTTGTCATGTCCATGATGATTCTTTCCTTGAATTTACATATGAGGCTGGTAAGACATATGGACCTGTAGTTAACAGGATCAGTGGTTGTACCTCCTTTGTGCAGACGAATGACTGCAGCCACCTTCCATTCCTTGGGCACAAAACCTTACTGTAGGCTCCAGATGAAAAGTGATTCAAGTGGACCAGAGAGGTCATGTTTCATGCTATTTATTAAACATCTTGGGATGTTATCAGGGCCCATCAATGCAGTGCTTTTGATCTTGGAAAGTGTAGTGATGACCTGTTCCCTAGTAATGGTAGTGGGGATTGTGGTATCTGGTATTTCCTTTGGCCTTTTGGGAGGGAGAAATTTCAACTGAACCTGTCAACCTAAAGGTTGGCAATAGCCTACAGTTCAGTGTGGGTAATGCCATTTACAGAAAGTTCTGTGCATGTTTGCATATTTCCCCTGAGTTTACAGACATAGTTGTAGAAAGCCTTGTGGTTGTCCTTTGCTTGAGAAGCTATTTTTTTCTTCAAATTTAGCCTTTGAAATATTAATTAACCCTCCTTATTGCCTGCTTAGATTGGTCAGAGGGCTTTTAGTATGTATGGCTTTGTGCCTCCTATACTTGGTCAAGATTTTTTTTCTTTTCTTGTATAACCAACTGATTTTGTGACTGCGGTGGTGGTGCTGCGGTAGCATCGTCGCCTCATAGTAAGACGTTGTCCTGTTCGATTCTCAGCTAGAACGTCTTCTATGTGGAGACATGCGTGAATGGGTGTACCTTCGTTGAAGGTTGTGCATCAGGGCCTGTAACTCGGCACGTAAAAATTTACTGCCAATCATTAGTGGATTGGAGTTCCATTGTGGCGACCCCTAACTGGGAAAAGCCGAAAGACACATCATCATCAAGGGGCTTATCTTTTGAATTTGTCTTATTGCTTATACAAGTGAGCGCACAGCTCACTCTATACAGCTTTCAATATGACAATACAGAGATTTTGTAAATAGCTCAGCATATGCTGTAGTGTTTACTGGATTTGGGGGTGCTTGGAATTTAGTCAAGATGCCAGTTAATAGAGACAGGATAACCTTGGAATAATTCCTTAAGGTTTTTGTTTTTTTTTTTGGATCTCTAGATTTGATTTTTATTTCAAGCAATACCATCTTATGATCAGATTTGATGAGCAAAGATGTTACATAGGGTGGGGAAAATTGGCTCACCGTGTTCATGAGGACAAGGTCAAAGAGATTAGTACCCCTGGTATTAGAAAGGACCTGCTGTTCCAGGATGTACTAACAATGTTTAGGAATCACTCCGCTTGTGCATTAGAAGTGGTGTATGATTCCCAATATAGAAAGGGGTAGTTGAGATCCCCCGTGAATATCATTTTGGGTTGAATGTTGAGGGACTGTATTATGTTGAGATAGGTAGTATGGGTCTTCTGGGATATTAAGGGGGAGCTATAGGTTGCAAAGATATGGTACAGACCCTGTTTTTGCAAAGATATGGTACAGACCCTGTTTATGGTGAATCGCACATGTATGAGTTTCAGTGGGTCATACACTTTAACTTTTCTGGATGTCAGGTTGGTTTTAATATAGACTGAAACTTCTCGACCTTTAGTTCCCTCCCATGCAGTAGCTGGTCTAAAGATGTGAAAGGCATTATAAACTTGCATGGTTGCTCTGTGACTTTAAACCATGTCCCCATTACTATAAAGATGTCTACACTTTCCAGGGAGAGGAAGGCGTGCAGGGAGTGGAGTTTGTTGTTAAGACTTCTAGCACTAAACAGTACCACCTTCAGATATCCCGTCATAGGTTCAGTTAAGTCAGGAGGCTTATCAGTTTGATATTGCCTAAAACGCCTAGAGGGGGATAAGTGCAGACCATCCCTGACTAAGCAGTGTGGCCTGTCAACCATTAATTCCCAGGCTGTTATATATTGTACTTCCTTGTGTTGACACCGGAAGCTAAGCCAACTGTTAAAATCAGTCATTTTCTGTTAGTAATATGGCATCATCCTTGGAGATTGTAATATGCTGCTCAGGGGTAGGCAACTCAAAAGCACAACATTGGCAGGATGGGTATGTAGGAAAATCAAATGCAGACAGGCTTCAGCAATAGTCAGACAGAGAACAGCAAGTCAAACAAACACTACAGCTAAATAAAGATGCCACTAAATATTTGCAGTTAAATGAGGAATGCTATTTCTCAGCTCCACCCACTAATTAGCTTTACAATACTCACTGTCTGCAAAAGAATTCTTTTCTAACCGATCCTAGCCAAGACCTCCTAAAATCCCAAAAAGAACAAAAAACTTAAAACAAAATGCAATATAAGAAAAAGATAAAAAAAAAAAATAGAAGTAATCATTCCTTAAATGAATAACTCCAATCCCAAATCAAATGCAGACAGAGATCAGCAGTAGTCCGGCAGAGAACAGCAAGTCAGAGGCACTACTATAATCTTATGTAAATTTATGTAAATATCATTGCATCTGGGCACAAGGACAGATCCTGCCTAATAAACATTGTTCTTTTTATGAGAATGGTACAATATTCATGGCAGGCCAGTATGGCAGGGTGAAGGGGACAGATGCTCCTTATGCACTGTGTTATGGGGCAAGACTGGCAATGCATATCAGTTGGCAGTGCAGTACATTGATTCATTTATGCAGTATTCGCTGTTTGGCTGCTTAAATTAACAAATGTGTATATGTATATGTATATATGCATGTGTGTGTGTGTGTGTGTGTGTGTGTGTGTGTGTGTGTGTGTGTGTTTTAGTGGCTGATGAGCTGGTTTAACTATAATAGGGAGATTGCAAATTAGCTTTGCTATAATTCAGAGGAGACTTTTTATACATAGTCTTGGACAACCTTTTTGTCCTCATCTTTGGGTTGAGGGTCACCTTTTTTGAGGGGGACTACCCATGGAGCCAGTTGAGGAACATACTCTGTTCATGGATGTTGGGCTAACTATACATATAACCTGCTAGATCTGGTCAGTGGATTTGATATACTTATCTACACAGATATTATAGATAAGCTAATCTAAATCATTGCTGATAGTCATGTCATGCAATCCCAGAATATGGTACATGTGGCATGTGAGGGTGTGAGACGTCCAAAGTGAACCAGAAGAGATATTCTGAGGGGGGTTGGTGCAAAGCAGTTTGCTCTACAGAGTTTTGTTTTGAAGCCTAGGTGGGCAAGCATCTGTAGATAACAAAGTATATCCAAGAGTTCAAGCTACGTGATATTATTGTTATTATTATTATTATTATTATTGTTATTATTATTATTATTATTATTATTATTATTATTATTATCTTGCTAATGCACAAATTCTGCAAACCTGGGGAGCATACCTATCAACTTCTTACAGCAAGAAATGTGGACAAAACACAAATAATGTGGGGACAAGGACCAAAAAATAGGGAAACTTTTTAAATATTACTCTTATAAACTTAGAAAGTTGATAGACCAACGGGCTTTGCATTAGCATACATTTTTTGAAAGATACTAAGTCCTGAAACTCAAATGATTGCCATTGTATTCTGACTTCAGTCCTCAATGATTTGCCAGTGATTTGCTAGAAAACCACAATTTTATGAGAAAAAGGCCAAAAATATGAGGCAAAAATATGGATATTCTGTGAAAGTCTGGACAGTTGAGAGGTATGTGTTGAGTGCTTTGGATATTATGCATTCATGATATACTGAGCAGGACAATGTGATTGCCATTTCACTCCAGGACAGTATCAATGCTACAAAAGGTAGAATGCTCCTGTTTGACAAAAAAATAAAAAAAAACAATAAGGACAACCATTCCAAAGACACCATTGCTGCTAATCCACTAAAACCAGACCAAATCATAATAAATGATATTATGACTTTTGACCAAAACATTAACAGTTGAACTAGGTCATAAGTTTACTGATCCATGACTGAGAAGATTGTCTCAGTTTATGCCCCCTTTACCAATTCTGTCATTAACTATAGAACAGCATTCTGTAGTTCTTACCTCAACACTTTGGTAATCTGCAGAAAGTACAATACACATGATGGGCTGAATATTTCAGGGCATTCTATGAGACTCCCTTTATTTTGTTTCATAGAGATTACCTGGAGGAGATTTCTTTGTGATAAGATAATACTCTTTGTTTTGAAACTCTGTGGTTCAAGCATATTGCAAATATATATGCAACGACAAACTCTAAATTCACATTAATGATATCAGCAAGAGAGGTAAGTACATTACAAAATAACTTTTATTTCTACGAACAAACCATAACCGATGTAAAGCAAGGTGGATCCATAGCCCCCTTTAAAAGCAAACTAAGTGAGCAAATGTATAACTGAAATTCCTTCATGTTATGCAGAGAGTGAGACCAATGACCTATAGGTTATGAGCTTGTAACTTGAATATTTGATTCTGTGGACCAGCAATGTTAAGATTCATTGGTTAATTATAACCTGCTTTGCATGGTCTTGAAAGCTTTCTGCTGTTATTAATTCCTTGATAAAAAGCTGACTGGATGAGATCACTCAATTTATCTGTCTCAGTTTATTCTTCACCTCCACTTTGGAGAAGTCACTGGCTTGTTTTCTGAATGTCTGTTGCTTCAGAGTTTCTATAGATTTGTTAACTTTTCACTTACCTATGAGCCTATTTTTTTCTTGCTCCAGCTGGACTATAGTCATTCGTCTTTTCCTCCACAAAAGGACAATTAATCTAAAAAGCAAGTCTGCAGAATACTAGTGTAATGCCTGGTAGGAAGTTCTTGTATTAATTTCATATTTTTATTGGGAAAATCTACAGAACTTTTGTTAGTCCAACATAAGATAAATAAGAGCTTAAAGGTGGTGCACCAACAGGAACCTTTTCACCGCTCATTGTAACAAGATACCTGTAAGCATTAATAAATGTCAACAACTGAAAATGAAACATCTCCAAAAAACAGTGATACTGCCATGGATGTTTTGTTATGGTAACAGAGATTCTATAATTTATTCTTTTCAGAACTTGAATGCCTCCTCCACTTTAAGATGCTATATTTAATGTAGCTTCCAAATAATATGCACCATTAATTAATCTAAGCCTCAGCACTTACACTAAATTATCCTGTTTCACATCATACCTTACCTGAATGATTTTACTTTCCATAATTACAAACCATTGAGAAACAATAATGATACTAAAACCTCTGCATCTTTAAACTTCAAGGAGGATGATCACATGATTTCTACAGTTCAAAGTAAAACTCTGCTCTATAGGCTGCTACACATAAACATCACCTCAAATTCTTAAACTATGGAACACATTAATTCCAGACCCTTCTGGCCTTTAAGAACTCATATTAACCAGTCACATCACTGTAGATTCTCTGTAGACTAAACTTGGCATTCCAAGGATTCATTTCTTATACTTTATCCTCATATGAACCTATATAAATTCATTCTCTGAACTACCCTTGGGATTAACATGGTTAGGCTTGTAAAGGCTCTAGAGCTGCTAGCCTAGTAACCTCCTATGAACCCCTGAACCTATATAACAGGAACCTGTCTGTCATGAAGCATACCTTTAATTACCCTGTCATGTTAACAAGCAGTGTCAGTATGGGCGGCTACACCAGCACTTGTTTATAAACAGTCACTTTAATGTACTACAAAATGGCAGCTCAGCAAGAACAATGTTAACAGTGCAATTATCACAAATTCACTGGTAACTGACACTAGACAATGCATTGTGGGATACAATAAGGTGATGGTATATATCTTCTTTTTCTTCTTCTTTTGGCTGTTCCCATTAGAGGTCACCACAGTGAATCATCTGTTTCCATTTCATCCTGTCCTTTGATTGCATATTGTTCTGTCACACCAACCGTCTGCATGTCCTCTCACCACATCCATAAACCTTATCTTAGGTCTTCCTCTTTTCCTCTTACCTGGCAGCTCCATCCTTAGCATCCTTTTCCCAATATACCCAGCATCCCTCCTCAGCACATGTCCAAACCAATGAAATCTCGCCTCTCTGGCTTTATCTCCAAACTGTCTAACCTGAGCTGACCGTCTAATATACTTATTCCTAATGCTGCCCTTCTTCGTCACACCCAGTGCAAATCTTAACATCTTTAACTCTGCTGGCTCCAGCTCTGACTCCTGCCTTTTTGTCAATGCCACCTTCTCCAACCCATACAACATAGCTGGTCTCACTACCCTCTTGTAAACCTTCCCTTTCACTCTTACTAGCACCCATCTGTCACAACCTGCTTACTGATGTATTCAAACCTGGTCTGCTGTCAGCTAGCAACCCTTCCATTTCCATTCGTACTCTCTACATTCTAATAAATTCTTAAGATCTCCACATATAATATTCCTAATAACTTGGTCTATAACTCTAGTTATAATTGAATGTGGCCATGAGCATATATTTAAATTTAGAGCTATAGACAAAGTTATTAAGAATATTAGAGGTAGAGATCTTAATAATTTATTAGAATGTAGAGAATACGAATGGATAATATGGTTGCAAGCTGACAGCAGACCAGGTTTGAATAGATGAGTAAGCATCAAGCAAATTTGGCTAAAAAACAAATGCAGTATAAGAAATAAAAAAACACAGGCATTTTTGATGCTTTTTAAATTTTTTTTCTATTTTCTTTACTTTTTAAGAAAGGTTTTGCAGGAATATTGATATAAATATTTGCTCTGATTTAATGATTGCATTTATAAAATATGAACTTAAGGTTTTACTGACTCAGTTGAAGGATTTTTATGTGTACTAATACTTTTATTTAGTTGAGTGAGGTCATTGGTTGACTACATCATGTGACTATAGTCTTTTTAGTGCATAATTAGTCCCTTAGTTGAGTGTTATACCTCTGCACTAAAGAAGGGTTCAATCCATGAGCTGTATGCTCTACATGTTCAATTTTCTATTAAACTTTTAAGAAGCTATGGACATTTCCAAGTCTGAGTATTTGTTTTGTTTGTTTGAGCTATAGTCACATCCAGCATTACATGATATTACTTTGAACTTGGCAGTTTAATGTTTCTTTATCAATAGCAAAGCCACTGACCTAGTTCTTATGTCCAAATACCGTTTATTTACATATCTATGTATGTATCTATATATCTAACTGTCCAAGTGGACAGGTGTTCAGACATTATTTCAGCAGTAATGCAGACATGAGGTGAGGAGAAATATAAGAAATGCATAGTAATGTAGAAACAATGCTTGACATAGTCTGAAGAAAATAAATGGATTGTCAGCTTTACAAAATACAGGTACAGAAACAACAATATTACAGTAAAATATTGGGATTGCACTTGAATTATATTTTATGTAATTCAGTGACATTTTACCAGTCCACACTCACTGACCCATTGCCATTCCATGCTCACTAATTCATTTATCTTGTCTTTTGCTTTTATACCTATTTTTTTAGCTATACTTTAAAATCTGTAAAAAAAATAGCAGTAAAATAAAGGCATGCAATTTGAACATTTATACAGTTTAAATGCAGAAGAGCATAGTACATAATTTATTTGTATATTTTCATAATATTTAATTCCATATGCATGCAGTCCAGCTTTATAAACATTTATGTGTGAAATGCTTGTTACCAAAACATAAAAAAGCAAGCTGGATGTGCCAGAGTATAGCAAGATATACAATTAAGTAATTCCATTTATTTATTTTTGTTTACCGGGAAAGTCCAACTGGGACAGAACCCATTTTCAGCAGAGCCCTGGGGAGGAACGCTCCAGACGTGAGTCTTTTAGAATGCTTTAACCTCCTTGTGCGACTATGGAATTAGTACTTACAAGATAGGGGTGGAGGAGTAGGAGGTCTGCTCCCAGGTCTACTTTAAAGTATTGAAATTTCAGAACATCGAACTTCTGATCATCAAACACCAGGGGATCAAAGTTTTGAAATACTGAACCAATGAAAAAAATCTAAAACGTGAAAACATCTTATTTCATGTTTTTGCAGGGATCCCCACACTCCCTGCTACTTGAATATACCAACTCCGACATCGCACTACAGCGAAGAGAATGGTAAAGTTCCCTTTCCACACTGTATGCGATTTCCATTCACAAGGTTCAATATTTCAAAACTTTGATCATCTGGTCTTCACAGATCAGTGTTTCGATGTTCTGAAATTTTGATCCTTTGAAGGGGATCCCTGTTCACACATCCAACACGAAGGTACAGGGACATTTTGCTCTGTAAAAAAAGCCTCAGTCTGGAATTGCAGAAAGAAACAGAACTTCTTAATTCAAATGGAACTTACATTCACACTGTTCATTCCTACTGAGTAAGGTATCCAAATAAAGCCACGAGGAAGTTTATACACTTACTAATCAATTCCTGTCTACTCACACATTGAAAAGAATGCTGTAAATCTCCAGACACTGAGACCTTATGGCTCAACAGCTCCACCAGTTATGTTCCCAGGTTTTTATTTCCCCCTCATCCATACTAACATAAAGTAATATAAGTACAATTTTTTTAATAAGATTAATGGAGTTGAATAAATAACTTACCTAAACAGGTTACAGTGAAGATATGAACATCTGTAATTCATTTATTAGTTGAGAAGACCATTTAGCAATGAAAATAAAATAAAATAAAAAATGCAGTTCCAAAGTATTGCCATGGTTATATCCAGGCACATCCATAAGCAGAAGACATAAAGGAGGAGTTATCCATTCTAGGCTACACTCAAGGCACACCTGCACAGCCATTGTGATGTCCCTGCCCCCAGGTAGCCTCAAAGAGGAGTCATCCTATTGATTATGGCTCAGTCAGTGAATGTTATGGCATAGTACAATTTGATGGGAAGATGTCAAAAGCAGGACTATAATTTAGGTTCAGAACAAGGCAAGAGAAAGTCTACTGAGTATATACCACCATAAGAAAAAAAAAAAGCAGACAGAGCAAGTGTAGGGAATGTGATAGCTGGACAATTGCAATTTCAATGAATCCTATTCACATGAAACTGTTTTGCTGAAAAACAGTTCCAGCAAACCTAACTTTGTCCTTTTCCAACCATGCAGTCAGTATATATAAGTTAGAGAGGTGGGAAAATGGTTCTCCTCCCACATAGGGGTGCATGGGGAGTTTGCCACTGCAAATAAAAAAATGTTTTTTGTTCACTGAAATGCGACTTGATGAAGTTGCCATCAGTGAGTCAGCATGACTCCAGATATGTCATGTTACCTGCTGTATGATGTCTATAACAAACATGATTACCATTGTATAACGTGGTCACAGGTGAAATGAGCAAACATATTGAGCTAACCAAGATGATTTTTGCCATTATATTATGTGAAATGTGATGTAATAAGAATACTGTAGAAAATGCCTTCTCTTAAGTCATGTCATACGCATTACTTGTATATGTAACATACTACAATACAGTCTGCAGTGGACTGCAGTAAATAGAAAAAGAAACAGCTGAGAAATGAGAAAAAAGCTGGTTTTCTTCACCCCCTGCCTAAATACATTTGAGATTTTGTTGTTGTTTGCTCGTGTGACAGCAACAGACAAAGAAAGAAAAGAAGAAAAAAAAGACTGACTGTCAGAAATAAATAAAATAAAATAAAAGACAAGACATTATCTGTCATCCTAAAAGCAACACTGACCCAGTCCAGTTTTAACTCTGACCTCCAGTGAATTATGTACTTAATTTTTAAATTACTTCCCTTTTTTCTCATTCATAGGATGATGTGTGAATAAGAAAAGGGGACATTAGATAAATAAGTCAAGAGAATAGTCAGTAAGTAAGTCCTCACTCAGTACTGGCTGACAGTGGACATCACGACTTCACTGTGGAAAACAATTTTAAATTTGTTCATCTGCTTACTGTCCAAAAACATATGGCTTGGAATTAATTTAAACTGACAAAATGCTTGCTTCTACCTTTTTCCAATAAAACATCCATCTGTTGGGGACTTGTAGGGCAGAGACCCTGTAGATTTTGTAAGACATTGTGAGTGTGGTCTACAAAAAAAAGTGCATATTTTCTTGGCAGAATCAGATGGTAAATGTCTGGAAATTCTTTCACAAACTAGAACTGTTGCAGTTGTTAATTAATGCCAAGTTCCTGTGGTCAGTCAAGATGTTGTTCTCAATTCTGCACTTAATTAATCTGACTCCTAGCAACAGACTAACATTTTTGTTTTCTTTTATATTTCCTTCCATAAATACTTACCACGGAGTTCCACCGCAATCATTTAATTTACAATAATTATTCAACAATGCAATAAGCATCCACTTGGTATGTGTCTCTATACTATTCTGTTGTATATATGTTATTGACCCCCTTAAAACGTATATAAATACTAATATATGTGCAGCTTGTACACAGTTGTAGAGTTATACACCATCGTTCCATTTTTATTTGCATAGAGAGGTTGAAATATTTTTTCCCTACTGTTACGGTAATAACTAAAGCCTAGCATGGTATTACAAGAAAAAAATCATTACATGCTAATTTTTATTTATTTATTTATTTTAAATATATCTATGTATGTACAATTTATCTATCAGGATTATATCTTTAATTAATTCAGGCATAAAGAGAAATCACACTATAGTGACCCTCATGTAGCATACAAAAACACAGATTTCTGCAACAAGGACCTCCTATGATTGAAAATTAGAGGCAATCATTGAATCTCACACTGACATTGTGGTGGTGGTGCTGCGGTAGCATTGTCGCCTCACAGTAAGACGTTGTCCTGTTCGATTCTCAGCTAGAGCATCTTCTGTGTGGAGACATGCGTGAATGGGCATACCTTCGTTGAAGGTTATGCGTCAGAGCTGGCAACTCGGCACGTAAAAATCTACTGCCAATCTTTAGCGGACCGGAGTTCCGCTGTGGTGACCCCTAACCGGGAAAAGCCGAAAGACACAACAACAACAACAACATTGAATCTCACACTGACACAAATGTTCTCCAGGAGGGGCTGACACAGACAAACAACTGGTGTCAGAGTCATGGCCTAAAACTAAATGCCAAGAAATGCATAATAGTATCCTTTGAGAAGTAATCCATCCCTGGTAACTATCATATTGACAACACACCCTTTAGAGTTGACTCAGTAGTCAGGGACTTAGGGACACACATAGATAGTAATCTAACCTTTGATCATCATGTGTCTACAGTGGTGAGGAAAGCATTCTATGTTGTGCAACTTATAAACAAAGGTATGGCATCTAAGTCCAAGGAAGTAATTGTTTCACTGTATTCAGCATTCATCAGACCTATCATTGAGTACAATGCCCCCTTTGGTATATACCTAATCAGGCATATCCAACCACTGGAACATCCACAAAAGTTCCTCACTAAAAGAATACAGGGCATACGTAATATGTCATATGCAGACTGCCTCAAGGCCCTATCTCTGTATTCTGTCTCCTACAGGCCTTTGAGGTGAGATCTATGCCTGGCATACAGGGCATTGCCAGACCCCACTCTGATGGACCTTCTGCATATCCACAAAACAAGCAGTACCAAAATTACCCATTCTAAAGACTTAAACCTTGCCTGTGATATAAATAGGACCTACTGTAGAGCTAGGTATGTATCCCAGAGAGTACCTCATCTATGAAACAGGCTCCCCATCCATGCGAAGCAGAGTTCCTCCCTAATCCAATTAGAGTACAAGTTGGACAATTGGATGGGAAATCAGAAATTCATCCCTGGTTTGGCACCTATGTCTCTGATGCAAACAGATAACCTGTAAATGGTTCATCTCCCAGGCCCATGCTTACACTTATCAAGAGTATCAGAACTTGTTAGAGATTTGGGATGCATGGCTAGGCTTAAAAAGGCCCTTGTGGTCATTAGCCTAGTAAAGAGTTATGAACCTATGAACTTACTGTGCATAGTTCACTGTTCAATAACTCATAGTGTACCACCCTCTTTAATGCCTCAAAGAATATCTGACAAATTCATATATATATATATATATATATCAGGCATGAAAATGAGAAGAAATAGCCAAGTGGCACAGAATCAGAGCAATGACACATGAGCAGGGAACAGGGCTTGCAACTGAACATAGGCCTTCTGGAGAATCAGTTAAGGTGAACAATTACAAATCAAATCAAATTCATTATCAAGCCTAATTCTATACTTGTTACAATTAAAGAAATTCTCACATTTTTTATTTGTGATATATGTACTATTTTCATTAAATATAGCAACACAGTTAATGTTGATATGTACACGCTGCATATAATATTCTTTTTTACTTTTGTTCTGTCCGCTCACTTACTATTGATCCTTCACCTTTAACTTTAAGGTTTTGCATTTATCTTATATCTATTGTTCTCTTACAGGAAAAAGTACTTGCTAAAACACAGTTAGCCAAAACTTGTCAGCTTGTTCTGGTATCTCCACCCACACAGTATCATCCAAGGACTTCAGTGACATGAGAGCAAGGTGTTCCATTTTCTACAGGTAAAGCTTCTTGGTCCCTTAATTCAGTATATCTTACAGTGAGATTGACCATATACAATAATTTCCCAGGTCATGTATGCCAAGTGCTCTCTGTGCAGAAAATACAAAAAGATTTTACTCTCTTTGTTACACCACTGTGGAGCCCTTCCTCTAGGAAGCAGTAGCCATGTAGTTCCCATAGTTATGTTCATGTAGCTGCATAACAGACATTCTAAAGCAGAGACTGCTGTAGTCCTGTTACTTAGCAATCTCTGATCTCTATGACATATTTGTTCCTTTGTAACATACATTGAAAAGTCACCATTGTACAGGAACAGACTAATAGCAACACAGTCCTTGCTAAGCTGGGAGTGGGGGGAAATGCTAGCATGAGGTCAGCATTATGACCTCTGGAAGTATATATTCAACATCATGGACATGTGGCACAGGGAGTTTATACAAATCAGATGTCCCTGTGCAGTCAGGCATCATGATAGATACACTTCACCTGGCCAGTCCCTCTGCATCTCTGCTGGTGGGAGCCACCAAGGAAGGTGGATTTAGTGCCACTGCCTTTCATGCCATATTGTAGTGTATATTTCCAGATAGCTGAGGCAATCTGGTTGAGTCCACCCATGGCATGGGCTATCACTCACATTCATGGAGCATTCCATCCTCCTGGTGTGGTCTGGACTGTGCCTGTGACAATTCCAGGAAATGGTACTGTCATGGACAAGGGCATGTATAGTTCATGCACACATTTCCTATGCATGCCCTGGACCTGTCTATCAGATTCCACCAAAGTGCTGCAAAATCCGCTGGGGCTGTGTCACCAAACTCTCGGCCTTCCATAATGGCTGCCTACACACACACACACACACATACACACACACACACACACACACAGACTTTGGTACTTGTTTTGCTTACATCTGATGCCGTTGTGACCAGATCATGCATATTAAAGTACAGCCTGGATGAAGGTTGCATGAATATTTTTTATTTATTTTCTGTAATACTTTACTTGGACTAATAGTTATGAACTATTGTAATACCACACGAAAGAAGACTCCGTTGCAACGGAGTCTTCTTTCGTGTGGTATTACAACAGTTTTCGAGAATTTTGGTGGTTTTTGAAGTTATGAACTATTATTGCCTATTAACCAGTGCCACGGCACACTGCTCCTGCCTTTGCCTGGCATAGTTTCTCCCAAAGCCAGTTACTTCATAATCTCATTAGGCACCTCCCGCACCACTGAATCTGTGTCTTCCTCCTCATGAATATGTCTGCCCTGCTCTAACTGTTCATGTATAATAATGTTGCGTAGCACTGATCATACTGAAAATATCTTACTGCATGTGCCAGGGTCATACTGCAGGGCACCCCAGATACATCCAGATATAGGAAGTGGGCCTTCAGCAGGCCAAACACATATTTTATAATGACACAGAGTTGTGATAGAAAAGGCATAGTTATAGCCATTTTCTGTTATTTTCTGAAGATTTCTGATTAACTGTCATTAACCATGGCTCCAGGGCATATCCAGCATTATCATTAAGACGTCCCGGGAAGAATCATCATGCACAAACCACTGGTATAGGTCATACAGTACCGTATGTGAATGTCATGGGCATATGCACTATAAGCCAACTGACAGTTTCTAGAGTACAACTCATTATGGTTGCTATACCTTTTCCTGTTTACCAGGTGGAGCTCTTATTGCAGTATGGGTAGAGTCTAGGCCCCCAGTACTTCAATGAAGCAACTGTGTCATAAAAAGTCGACATGGTGTTGAGATGCTTCTCTGTGGTATGTAGAAATCTCCACCCCATAAATAATGTGCTATGACATCAAATAACTGGTGAAGTATATTTCAGGCAGATGCCTAGGATACATCAACCATCTTCCCCACTGATTGCTGAAAGGTCTCTTAAGTTAGTATTCCCAAAGCCACACATACCTTGGTATCCACAGGGATAGGTACACCGTGCTTCCCATGGGCCTGTATAATGAGGTAATTCATCACGACCAGCTCCATCATGGTGCCTCTGCTTATATGCTAGTGGTCTACTATTTGTTTGTTGTAGAGGGCATGATATGTGCAGTACAGATGGATGACATAGCACCACTGAGGGTGATAATGCACAACACTGAGTGCCAGCAGCAAATACAGCCTTTTATATGTACAGTTGTACTAGTGTAGTAGCTACCTCATACATGTATTCATTGTCTGTCTCCCTTAACTCCAGGAATTTGCTGTGGCTATTAATCCTGGGGATAACATCTCTTTGCATGGTAAGTCATTGAATGATCAACTATGTTTTTTTACCCTTATTTACATTGGTGAGTGCCCTTATTTTAATAATGTTGCTTATTACCATGTCTTTATACCAGGTCTATATTGTATGAATGAATGTTCATAATATTGAATGCTTTAAAGAGTGAAAATGCTGGACTTCGGATCTCAAACTCATTATTGTGGGGGGCTGTGCCCCCCCACACCCCTCGCTAAATATATATACCAACTCCAAGATCACACTACAGTGAGGAAAGGGCAAATATTGAAACCTTCACTGTACTGCGATCCCACAAGAAGTACTTCGAGGTCCAGCATTTTCACTCTTTAGAGTGTTTGGAATTATGAACATTCGTTCATATAATACAGACCTCTTTATACCACCATTTACATTCTCTACAGGCCAAAGAACTTCTTAAAGTTTCCACACTCGCATTCAGTGTCCATGAATCACCCTTACCATGCTTATCAGTTAATTTTACACAAAATCTCTTACTGTGTTGTGAAAAATGCTTCTGGATCCCAGGGGAGGTATGTAATGCCGCATCAAAGTATCTGTACTTCTTTCATGTGTTACAATATCAGTAATATTTATTCTGTATTTGATGATATAATGATATCTTATTATTATATGATTATATTAACTGCAACTGGTCTTGTAACACGCATACTACAAGAGCTAATTACTTTTAACTATTATTTGTGCTGTATCTCATTTTACTATTTTTATTTCAAGGGTGACACAGTGATGCAAAGGTAGGAGCTGTTTCCTCACAATAGCTGGTTCACCAGTTTGGTTCTCCCTGCACTGCCGTCTTTGTGGAGTCTGAACATCCACCTTGTATATGTGTGTTTTTTGACAAGTGTTCTAGTTGCCTCCCTCGTTTGAAAGATGTGCAGTCAGTGAACTGGCAGTTCTCTAAACTGCCTGTTAGTGGGTGAGATGGACAGTGTTTAAGTGTATATGTACCATAAAAATGGCTTTATTTGAGTACTTCAGCCAGTTCTGGAGGACATACCATGGAAATCTCTTTTTCAGTAGGTATGGGGTACAGAGAAGTGTAGCCATAGCAATGTAGAGACAGCTAAGCTGCCAGAGAAAAGAAAGATGAATGCCATCAGCTCATATGTTTGTTGGGAGGGACCTGCTCAAGACATTAAAAAACTGAGCTGTAAAATGAAGAATGTCTCAGAAAGGCAAAGGTGGGGGATAGCAAGCATGTATGTACTCTGAACAAGGTCCCATTCATAAGTGAAATAAAGAGACTGTTTCCTAGGTTAATATGTAATGTGGTAATAACAAAAGTGTCAGCCTGTACTGAAGTAACAGATTTATAAACAGAACTTGGACAGAAGATGCTAGTGAGGCATAGGAACAGCTCTGGAATGGAGAAGTGATATCTTCAGGGTGCGTGAATCAGAAACTGTGTAGTACCCTGAGCATTTCAGTATCTGGATTAAAATGAAAGCATGTTAAAGTCATGTACTGTTTGTGGTTCTGTCTCTAATGTAAAGCCTTTACAAACAAGTCTTCTAATAAAGCACTGGTATTTCTAGATGAAAAGTAAATTAAAAACATAAATAAAAATATATAATTGTTTGCAATGAGAAATTTTTCAGGAGCCAAAGTGAACCCGGCAAGTATGTATTAATTAGAAATGATAATGCAGAGAGCTGTGCAAACACACAAACACACACACACACACACACACACACACACACACACACACACACACACACACACACACGGGCATGCACACACATGCACACGCACACGCACGCACACACACACACACACACACACACACACACACACACACACGGGCATGCACACACACACACACACACACACACACACACACACACACACACACACACACACACACACACAAGTGAGCACCCACGCTCACACACATGCACACACTCATACACATGCCAAAGGCACATGCCCACATTAAGGCATTTCTATTCTGGCCTTTCTAGTCAGTTAAGAATAAGGAACTGGTGTCCTAGGTAGCATATAACAACTGGGGAACCTGCTTGGTAACAGACAGCATCAACAAGGCATGTTTGTACTGCAGAGCAGCTTACATTTGATTGCATAATCTTTTTTTCCACTGATTTAAGAAGAATCACCTCAAGGGAATTTTCTAATTGCTGACCATTAACAAGCAGTCCCAATTAGCCTCTTAGAAGAAAGTAAAACCCCTTATTCATTGATTTATTAATTAGAACTAGAAAGTGTGGGTGTGTCAAGATGGGACATGGATGTCAGTTTCAGTACACTATGCAATGCTAGTCTGTGTATTATGCATCAATGGAAGGTCACAGTTTGTGACCTTGAAATTTCTGTAGCAGGCTGGCGAGGTGAAGTAGTGAAGGCTGTCTCCCTGTCTGCTCTCTCTCTTTCTCTCTCTGTTGCTCTCCTTCTCAGGCTACTTTCTTTTTTGTACAATAAAATGTGTTTCTGACCCACTATCTTTTCATTTTGTGCCATACAATGAGTACACAGCTGGTAAAGTATTCAAGTATTACTGTATTATTTCTTCACTTGTGCAGGCATAGTTTAACCAGATAGTTGAACAATAGCTTTACTTTCATTATATCCTTTTTAATGTAGATGGTAAACTAGTGAGGGGCAGATTCAGAGATTATAGCATGCTAATTACATACATCTGTAGAAATGCTAACTAAAACTATTAGCTCTATAAGTAATGTTAGATAGATATCTCCCTAGATATGTCTAAAATATGTCTGCCAGACTCAATCATGTACATTGACACACACACACATGTGCACACACACTCATTCACATACATATGTGAAAAAACACACATGCACACATGCATGTGAGAACACACACACACACGTAATACACATTTGATTTAGAGCTGAACACATGGAGGGATAAGTGTTGCAGCCTACATTTATTGCTGATAATTCAGAATTAGTGCCTTTACAGAAATAGTTTTAACTGTTTTTGCAAGGATTTTATCTTTACAGATTATATGAATGGACATCAATGCAAGTCATAAAGATAATGTCAGTATACTGCGAGTCCAAGAACACAGCTGCTACGTAAGTGCAGTGTACAAAGTGTAACTTATAGTGTTCATAAGGAACATGATAAGACAGTGAGAAATGAAGAAGCTACAAAAACATTGCAGTCTTGATGTTCATCATGTTTCACTGTTGCAGTCATCACTGTAGGATTCTTCCTGCCGGAAGGCAGCCCTCGGTTGGCCAGAATCCCAAAGTCTGAGTCTGGTGTCGGCTGTGTACTCACCCTCCCTGACGTCAGAGTGCCAGGGGTACAAGACTCCCAGTCGACGCCATGTTCTCCAGTCTTTCTTGCCGCACGGTGGAAGCAGTTTTCAAGTGCCGGTCGGCTGACTCCTGTTATTTTTGGTGCTTCATACCGAAGACATTCTTCTTTTCAAAGCTAAGTACCCCATTGGGGAAACTTTTTTCTTGCTCCAGACCGATGTCAGAAAAAGTTAATAATTGTATTTCATGTGGGAAGCAAATACCTCATAAGGATTTTCACTCTTACTGTATTCCTTGTCTAGGCCCTGACCACGACGTTGCTATTTGTCGGTTTTGTGCTAGATTTAATCAACGTACTATTAAACAGAGATACAATTTTGCCTTTCATTACTTTGGGAGGCGATTTAATTATAACATGTCGTCGGACACGCTTCTGACTACCGGAGTTCATAAAAGGTGCAAGGGTAAGGAAAGGCCACCGAGGTCCAAATCAGACGACAGTTTACAATCAGAGCCAGCTGCTGGTTTGGCCGTCATCAGTGAGGCGCTTTCGCAGCCCCTGTCGTCGGCCATTACAGAACCGCTTGCCGAAACGGACTCCCACAAGGAGCCAACTAGGCCTTCGAATACTCCAGGTGCAGGACCTTCGGATAATGCTCCAGTGGATTGGTCCAGAGCCGCTGTGCAGGTACCGGCTTCCGAGGGGGTTTTCAGGCCTATGCAGCTTCAGGTAAAGGCAAAGGCAAAGACTCCTTCTAAAACAAAGACTCAAGCCCAGGCCTCCTCTGATCCGGGACCTAAATCTCAAAAACAAATGTTTAAAATGGCGGAGGACTTGTTAACTATGATTAGGGGTTCACATCCCCCTCCTGACAAAAGGCCAAGACAGGAATTGGATTATGAATCCTCTGATCAGGCATCTATCTCTTCAGTGTCTTCCTCTGAACAGGATTATACTTTCCCTCCTTATGAGGATTCTGATGCTGAGGAATCCATCCCTTCAGCTTCTTCTCCTGAGGATTATTCTTTTAGGGAAACTTTACATGACATGAGGGAACATTTTCACTGGGAAGGGCAGGAGTACTCTGATTCTAAGAGAAGGCTTAAGGATTTCCTTCTTCCCCAACACAGATCCCTGGCTATTCCTCCTATTTTGGATATTGTGGATGATGTCTTTTCTGAGTCTAATTTAACTCCTGACTCCTTTCCTCTGGCCCCTGCTAAGCCTGATAGATATTACAGAGTCCCTTATTCCCACCAGTTTCTTTATAAAAATCCTACTGCTGATCCAGAAATCATTTCTCAGGGTCCTAAGGGTGTTAAGGCCGCCACTGCTAAGAACCCTATTCCGTCAGATAAGGATTCCAGAGCTTTGGAGAGATGGAGCAAAAAAGTGTACACTTCTGCTACTTTATCTATTAGGGCTTTAAATTGTCAATTTCATATGTTGAAATATCAGCAATACCTTTTGTCTGTTATGAAACAAAAAATGAGTACCATTTCTGCATGTGCAGACAATAAGGAATTACATGATTTGATGCATGCTACTGAGCAGGTGGGAAAACATACCTTACACTATGGTTTTGATGCTTTGGAGGCCTCTTGCAGGGCGGCTGCCACTGGCACGGTCATTAGAAGGCATGCTTGGTTAAAGGAACAAAATTTGCCTGATCAAGTGAAAGCAAAGTTACTGGATGCTCCTGTTCAACATAATGTTTTGTTTGGGTCTAAGGCTGAAGAGGTTATAAAGAAAATGGAGGATAAGGCAAAATCCATGCAAACTGTTAAGGATTTCTTACAAGTTCAGCCTCCTAGATTTAGCAGAAATTGGCCAGCTAAAAATTGGTCCTTTCCCAGCTCGGACAGGCCTCAGAGGGGTAGATATAGGCACCCCAGAGGGAGGGCCCAAGCACAGACCTCTTATAGACCTAGACAGTGGAGTGCTTCCACCCCCAGGGGTGGAGAAGATAGGTCTCAACCTTACAGGAAACAGGCTCAATGACTTCTCCTGCATAGCTCCAGGAACCTCTCTCCTGGAAGCTCCTCTGGGAGGAAAACATTCTCTTTTTCACCGAAATTGGACTTACATAACCCAAGACAAGTGGGTTCTGGGTGTAGTTTTAAGAGGTTACAAATTCCACTTTCACACCTTACCAAAACCAAACGGATGGCCAGACCTGCCAAAAACTCAACGGGCAGAGGTATTAAAACAGGTGAGGTCCCTCATGGCTATGAGGGCCATAGAACTGGTTCCAAATTCAGAGACGGGACAAGGCTTTTATTTAAGACTCTTTCTAGTTCCCAGAAAGCAAAATACTTGGAGACCCATCCTGGATCAATCGGTCTTAAATACTTTCCTGGATATACCAAAGTTCAAGATGCTTACTCTGCAGAAGCTCCTGCCAATGTTGAGCAAAAATGCATGGATGGTGACATTGGATTTAAAGGAGGCTTACCTACACATTCCTATCAGACAGGAGTGCAGAAGATACCTCAGGTTCAAGGCAGGCTCGGAACATTACCAATTCTCTGCGCTGCCCTTTGGCTTGTCTACTGCGCCCAGGGTCTTTACCAAGTGCCTGGCATCAGTAGTAGCTTACTGCAGACTCAAGGGAATTCAAATTTACCCTTATCTGGACGACTGCCTTATTCAAGCAGACAGCAATGACATTTTACTCCAGCACCTGGAATTTGTTCAGAATCTACTCAAGTACCTGGGATTCACTGTGAATGTAAAAAAGTTAAATTTGACACCCACTCAACAGATAATTTTCCTGGGTGCTGTTTTAAACACAACAACCCAGGTGGCATTCCTGACATCAGAAAAACAACTACAGCTGGCTTCAACTTTCAAAAGCCTGGTGTTGATGTCTCAGCTAACTGCAAGGAAATTCCTGCAGGCTTTGGGTTACATGGCTTCCTGCATCCTACTCATACCATATGCAAGACTGCATATGAGGAAGATACAATGGTACCTAAAAAGCGTATGGTCCCAGCATTGTCACAGTATGGAAACAGTGATTGCTGTCTTGCCTTGCCTGCAAAAGGAATTCCATCGGTGCCATGGCGTGTCTTCAAAACAAAGGAAAAGCCTTCAGTCTACCTCCACCCTACCAAGTGATAACCACGGATGCCTCAGATTATGCATGGGGAGCCCACTTACAGGGGAAAGGCCTGCAAGGTTTTTGGACAGAGGATCAGAAGCATCTACATATCAATTTAAAAGAGATGTTAGCTGTGCAGAATGCCCTCTTGGCTTTCAGGGATCTTTTACAACCAGGGCAGCTACTGATAGGGACAGACAACACAACAGTAATGTGGTACATAAACAAGCAAGGGGGTTCTCACTCCTACCCCCTTTGCAGACTAGCCATGACTCTATGGAACACAGCACTAGCTTGCAAAGTGGACCTACAAGCTCAATTCCTGCCAGGGAAACAAAACACTCTGGCAGACAGCCTGAGCAGGAACCTGTCAGACCCACACGAGTGGATGCTAGACACCCAAATATTCAAGATGATTACAGAAGCCGGGGGCTGCCCGGACATAAATCTATTTGCATCTCCCCACAACTACCAGTTACAGACTTTTTGCACAAGGACATATCACAAGCTAGCATGGAAAGTGGATGCTCTCTCATTCAGTTGGAGGAACCTCTCGGGGTATGCCTTTCCACCACTACCTCTTCTACCAAGGGTGTTATTAAAAATAAAACAGGACAAACCAAAGCTGATCTTACTAGCCCCAAATTGGCCTCGACAATTTTGGTACTCAACACTGATAAATCTATCCCAGGAACCTCCTTGGATTCTACCTCAGATTGCAAATCTTTTGTCTCAACATCACGGCCAGGTCCTGCACTCTCATATCAAAAGTCTCAGCCTGGCATATTCAGGGCCTATGATTAATCCTACCCTTTCTAAACAGGTCATGGATGTTATCTTAGAAGTCAGAAGGCCTAGCACTAGGAAATCTTATGAAGGTAAATGGAAGAGATTTTGCACCTGGATGCATGCTCAGGAATCAGATCTTAACATTCCAAATATTCCATTGATTCTACATCACCTAACAGATATGTTGCATAAGGGTTTATCTTTTTCCTCCATAAAAATATATGCCTCAGCTATCTCTGCACATTATAATACAGACCCTCCAATTTTTTCACATCCACTTCTGAAACAATATCTCAGAGGAGCAAAGAATTTATGGCCCCCTAGGACACCACCCATTCCTGCCTGGGACCTCAATTATGTCCTAGAAAAACTTACTCTGCCTCCTTTTGAGCCTGCTGCCACATCTGATATAAAGTATTTATCATGGAAGACTGTTATCCTACCGGCTTTAACTTCAGCCAGGAGAGTCTCAGAGTTACAAGCGTTCATGGCTGTGGAACCTTACATTATTTTTCATCAAGACAGGGTTTTTTTGAGGACTAACCCTACTTTCATGCCTGAAGTGGCTTCTAAAGCGGCTTTAAACCAAACTATTCACCTGCCAACTTTTTTCCCTAATCCACAAAATAAGGGGGAGAGGATCTTGCATTCTTTGGACATGCACAGGCAGCTTCGCTTTTACCTGGACAGAACCAAGGATATCAGGAAAACAGAACAACTGTTTGTTTCTTATGCAGCAAATTCCCAAGGCAAAGCTATTTCAAAACAGACCATTTCTAAATGGATTGCTCATGGAATCAGATTTTGTTACTCTCATCATGGAAAGCAAATCCCAGGAAAAGTTAGGACTCACTCTACCAGAGCTGCTGCTACTTCAGCTGCCTTTCTCAGGGGAGTACCTACCAAAGATATTTTGGAAGCTGCAACTTGGAGTTCAGTGCATACTTTCTCTAAGCACTATAATCTCCCTCTTTATTCTGTCTAGGGCAGGCTTTGCTTCTGCAGTCTTGCAAGGCCTTCTAGCTGCCCCTTCTACTCAATAACCACCACCCTTTATCTCAGCTTTGGGATTCAACCCTACAGTGATGACTGCAACAGTGAAACACGATGAACATAGTACAGTTGTGTACAGTTACCATAAATGTAGATGTTCGAGTGTCTTCACTGTTGCAGTCTGGGTTACCCATCCTCCTATCCCCTCTTATACTTTTATTGGTGTGATTCCCTACTTCACCCTTCTTCTGAGGTGTGTTTGCTACAGGGTATGCAGTTTGTTGTTGTTACATTTTTGTTTTACTTTTAGCCTTCACTTTTGGGCACCTGACATCTGGGGCAAGAAAAACTGGAGAACATGGCGCCAGCTGGGAGCTTTGTACCCCTGGCGCTCTGACGTCAGGGAGGGTGAGTACACAGCCAATGCCAGACCCAGACTTTGGGATTCTGGCTGACCGAGGGCTGCCTGCCAGCAGGAAAACCCTACAGTGATGACTGCAACAGTGAAGACACTCGAACATCTACATTTATGGTAAGTGTACACAACTGTACTTTCTTTTACTTAGCAAATCAGAGTTCTATATTGTGTTTGCTCCTTAAGCACACTGCAATAAAATGTACATAGTATTCCATAGGACCATATGAAAAAAAAACAATTTGAGTGGATTCAGTAACAAATAATCATCCAGTTAAAGCAAGTCAACGTTTAGTTAAAAGCCAGACTAAACAAATAAATATATTTTGTGGGACCTCTTAAAACTAGCCAGCATTAGGAGTTCATCCACCTAAGAATAAGGTTCTAGAGGTGCGAAGAGACTGAGCAAATGCCAGTTAAGCTGCTTGAAGTTCCTAAATGTAGACATTTGTTATGCTGACAAAACAGATGGTCAACAGGTGTGCAAGATCAACAGTCTTCAGGGTTGGGGAATATTCTCCTTTCCCTGGGAATTGTGAGATCTCAGAGTTAGTATATATAGTTAGCAGGGAGTTGCAGGGGTGTTGCCACCCCCTGCAAAAACAAATGTTTTATTATTTTTCTTTTTTAGTTTGTTTTCGTATGAATATTCCTGATGCATGAGTAGTGCCCTGACGACATTTGCATTATCGACCTTTTACTGTTGAAGCTATTGACATCGACATGTGGGTGGTATGCCTGCACAAGTAAAAAAAATAATCCAGTGATGTTTGAATGCCTACCTGCTATGTACTCATGCATATAAACACGCACACAAAAATGATGTATGTGTATTTATTTATTTACATTTATTAAAAAGACAACAGCACTTAACCATGGAAGGACCTGTTTCAGTCTCAGCTTGGGCAGAAGGAAAACAATATAACAGTCTATAACATCACTGAAGAGAAACAGGTCTAAAGAAGGATTTGAAACAATGTTCTGAGCATGTTACAACAGACCCAGTGGTAAGACAACATTATTTAGAAGCAGTTATTAAACCGGGTGCTATACGCTATTTACACAATTAATTTTAATTCTAATAAGGAGTTCAGATGTTACAAAGAGTAACAGAGTAGATACAGAAAGAACCAGAGACAATGGCTTAAGTGAAACAGACACAAAAAAATAGTGCCTTGAGTAGGTGATCAGTGTGCACAACTGGGATGTTAGAAGGGGTTAGAAGGGTATGTTGTGGGAAAAGGAGCTCTGGAGCTTGGGTGAGAGTATTATGTTCATTCAGAAGTATATAAGACAAAGCTGATTAAGCTTGAAATAGGATATGGCTGAATGAGTTCAGAGGAAGGGGGTCCTAGCCTTTTTGTCAATATTGTTAAGCCAATGCCATTCTACTTCTTTGTTTAGGTGTCACTGATTTTTTCCCTTAATGTTGGAAGAGAGTTTGAATCTCTGATGGTAAGGAAATATTTTCCCATGGTTTGCTCTCAGAGCTGAGTGGTATAGATGGGTGGGTGGGTTAAGCTATCAACATGATGACTACAAAAATGACATAACAGCATAGGTTCATAGGTAGGTACTAGGCTATTGGCCCTAGGGCCTATATAAGCCTAGCCAAACGGTACCCTGGCTTTTTGTCAAGCAGAGCCACAGAAGTGATCCCCAGGGTGAATTTCGTATCGCCCATCTAGTCATCAAGATTTTTCTTGAAGAGTGCTAATGAGGAGCTTTGTTTGATATAGATAGGTAGTTTGTTCCAGAGTATGGGAAGTCTCTAAGACAGGAATCTATCCCTCCAGCATGTTCTGTTTATTGTGGTGACAAGGTTTGGTCTCTAGAGCGTGTAGCTTGAAGGGATTGGGATTTCTTTACATGGAGCAAGTCAACAGCTCTGGGTTTGACATAGCTTTGTATGTTGGGCAGAGATTGCCTCTGAGTAGGTGATATGCGACAGAGCAAAGCTGGAGTTTTTTGAGACAATCTGCGTAGGGCATCTGTTTGAGGCCAGTAATCCTCTTTGTGAAGTATTTATGTGGCCTTTCCAGTTGTTGTAGATGTGTTGTGAGGTACATACCAAAAGGGGCATTGTACTCTATAATGGGTCTAATGAGTGATGATTAGAGGGGAACAATGACCTCTTTTTTCTTGGATGAGAAACCTTTTGTGATGAGGTGTGCCACATAGAAGGATTTCCTGACTACTGTGGCAAAAGATTTCCTGACTACTGTGGCAATGTGATTATCAAAGGAGAGACTCCTGTCCACCTGTGTCCCAACGTCTCTTATCACACTTTCGGTGTTAAGTAGACTACCGCCTATGTGGTAGTTCATGGGTACAGAGTTTTTACCAAAAATGATGACAATGCACTTTTTGGAATTGAGCTTGAGGCCATGGCTTTGACACCGGGTATCTTTCTCAGTGAAGCCCTTTTGTAGGATGTCCACATTGTTAGGAGATTTGATTATGGCTCCTAGTTTGCAGTCATCTATGAACTTTGTTAGCCAAAGACCTTCTGTGTTAGCCTGTACTTCAGAGAAGTAGATACCAAATAGGAGAGAACCTAGGACTGAACCCTGTGGTACTCCACTTGTCACTGGTCTGAAGTTGGATTTAGAGTCTGCTACTTTCACAGTGTGGGTTCGGTCAGTGAGACAGTTGGCAAACCCATCTTGTGACATAGGGATTTATACCTAGTTTAGTGGGTTTGTCTATAATTCCAGAGTGGGGATGGTGTCGAAAGCCTTGGCGAGATCTAGCTAGGCTGTGTGTACCACCTTACCCTCATCTACAGCTTTGGCGACCGCTTCAAAGAAGTCTATCAGGTTTAGGAGGCATGATCTGCCTTTTACAAGCCCAAACTGGGTAGGGTCCAGAGTTTGGAGATTACCAGTGTCATTGTTTACAAGTTCTATGATGATATGCTCCATAGCCTTGAAGACCAGGCTCGTCAGACTAATGGGGCAGTAGTTCCTGGGGTCCGTGGTGGCTCTCCCTTTGTGGAGTGGGATAACTGTTGCTGTGCGTCATTCAGTGGGCACAAAGCCTGAGGTGAGGCTATGACTGAACATGGTACTTAGGTGAGGTGCCAGTTTGTTCTGTAGTTCATGTAGAACGCAGCCTGGGATGTTGTCAGGTCCCATGGATACTGTGTTCTTGGCTTTGGAGAGTGTGTTTTTTACCTGTGCAGCCATGATTACAGGTACTTTGCATTCTTCCGGTATAGAGACGGGCCCTTTAGGGGATGAGAGATGGGTAAAGTTAGCACTGAACCTATCTGCCAGGATGTTGGCAGTATCAGTTGGTTCTGTATATTTAGTGCCATTGTGCTGTAACTTAGAGCAGATCTGAGTGTTGCCATTGAGATTCTTGACATAGCTATAGAATGCTTTGTGGTTGTCTTTAAATCAGTGGCGATTTTGTTTTCGTAACTAGCTTATGAATATGAATTCTCTATCTCATAGGATCATAGGGTCTATACTAACCCAGGAGTATGTCAACCATTGTAGGCTTAACTAACAGTGCCACAGGAAAAAGAACTGCTGATGGAGAGTTAGTAGTCCTGAAAATGATGCTAGAAGGTAGCATTAATCTGGAAGCTATAGGGAGGATATTTTCCATTTAGATTATGTTACAGGGAAGGGAAACAAGGACAAAAACAGGGTACAGGAAGGCATAAGAAGTGATAAAGTTTATTTTGACTTAATTAGATGTTTACAGCTGGAGGCTTCTGGGATAAGTTTATAAATCCCCATCCATTAATCTACCTCAAGTTTGAATGCTGCATAGGTTTTATAATGTCCAGAATTGCAGGGAAGCTTGTTCCTTAGGTGACAGAGATGCTAGGTGATGAATTTATCCCTGTCCTAGGGCTTGCTTATCATGTGGATAGTTTGGTATAGACTGGCCATTAACTGGGGAAGTTTTTTTTTTAACCTGTGAGGATAAGGAGTTCACAGAGAGCATGGTTTGACATAGCTCAGAAGGCCAGGTACATATTCACCTCACAAGTATCTAGAAGCCACAAAAAGTAAGGAGAGAATTTTAGTTTAGTCAAGTAAGAGATCTTTAAACCTTGAATTATTTTGTTAATTAAATGTTGGATCTTTCTAGATGGAAGAGTGGTTTAGACCTGCACAAGCAAAATGGAGCATTGCATCATTGCATTCTATGACAAGGGGAATGGGGACAATATTCAAAACTGCTGATTTAAGGACAGATTGTCAGCTATGTAAGTTCCTAAATAATGGATCATAGTGTCTATGTTATGGTGAATCTTTTTTATGTGATGGTGTGCAGGAATACTGATCTTACTAATGGTAACTACTACATTTTTTGCATTTAAGGTTAGATCATGATTTCAGCTCTAGTTATTAATGTGATTAAAACCTTGTTGGACTATTAATGAGTTTAAGGGGGAGTTTGTGATGATTCCTATCTAGCAGCCATACGCATTTAGTTAGCCAAATGTTATTAGCATTTACCTGTATTTCATAAAATTAGATTTGAAAATGAAGAGGTCTAAGACAGAATTGTGATGGATGCTACTAGTTACATTTTAATTTCTGGATGCAGTATCATTTATTCTGGCCTAGTGTGATCTATTTAATAGCAGTTAGTGATCCAGCAAAACTACTTAGTTTAGCTTATTTATTATAACAGATTTGTAATGTTTTGACTAAGTCTGGATAAAGAGTGTGGAAGGGAAGTCCATCAGTTAATGGTTTGATGATCTTTTTTCAAAGAAGCTAACAGGATAAAATGGTAAAAATCTGCTCTTGTGAAAACCAAACTGTAAGAGGTCTAGACTCTGAAGATCCTGTATGTCCCTCCTGATAAAATCTGCAATAATTCTGCCCCAGTGCCTCCTTTTTTTCTGCATCCACCCCATCTTCAACCCAAAAATAGCAAATAGCCTGAACTAGTGACACAGAGCATAGAGACCTGACTGCAGACCAGGCAAACCAGATCTGAATAGCATCTCAGGCACCTGGTGGTGCATGCAGGGAGGATGGGAGATGCTTATGTCTGAGAAACATTCACCTGGTTCAATTTCCCTAGTGGAGACAGAGAAGCAACTGTACAGTGTTATTTGAGTGGGGGCATGGTGTCCTCCCGATGCTCGGCTAATGTCCATTACATGCCCCAGCTTCACAGTGTTGCTAGGTGTGCACAGGCGTGAGTTAAAAAGAGTTAAAAAAAGAAAAATCAGTAATATGATGCAGACTCAGGATGCCGTGATGTTGTTATTATCCCCAAACATGGTCCCTGTACCACAGGTACAAATATAGCACACCATAGTGCATATGGAGATAAGTGATTTTCAGTTAGCATCCCTTGTTCTCATATCTTTTGTCTATTTCTTGTTTCCTGTAGCTGACTGTTAGCTTACATCCAGGATATTGCCTCATTCACCTGGTCTATCAAACCTTCAGTTACTCCCCTAGACTGTTTCTAATCCATGTTTGTGCCTGTGAGGAGATTGAGGCATACAAGACAATGTCATACTGCTGTTGTGCAGTATTTTTCATTAATTCCCCACTCTGTGCTTGAGACCATACTCACCGCTTTAATGTCTTTTTATTTACAACCACCCACCATTCCATAGACTATGGTCTGTGCTCCACTCATCCATCATTCTGACTCAAAACACTGCAAATGCTTTCTAGTTTTTTTCTTTCTCATTAGTTTTTCAGATTTTTTTTCTATAGGCTTTAGGTGTTAACGTAAAGGTCTTAGCACTGTTTTAACTTCATCATAAATAACATAGTAACAGTTATTTTGATATATGCACTCATTGTTTTTCTTATGTACTGAAGTAAAAAATCTAGCCCAGTGCTCCTGTTCTCTGTGATACTGAATAAACAAATGCTGTAACAAAACTATTAAAATCAGTCTTGTCTCTGAAAACAGCAATTCATTTGAGACTGAACTTGCATCTAAGTCATAGTATGTACAGATAGTATACAAGTTACTTACTGAAGGTAAATGCTTCTCCCTCTCTCTCATGATTATACTCTTATCTCCCCTTTTTTCCATAATTGTAAGTTCACGCTTTCTATCCTTTTCACATCCCTTCTCTGTTCTGTCTAATGTTCCACTCCAGGCCCTCTGCGTCTCTCTATCTCTCTATCTCTCTCTTTCTCTTGCACTTGCAGTTTATGGGGTTATATACCTCTAAATAAACCAACTCCATGTTTTCTAGTACTAAATATGTAGATTCTTCCGTGGTTCTACTAACTATGTCAGAAGTTAGGCAGCCTGGCTGCAGTGATGACACCCAGTTTGCTTGCGAAGGTACCGCCAATGTTGATGGTGCATCCTAGGATTAGAATATCACCCTACTGGTATTCATATTAGACAGAGGGGATTTAGAAGACAGTAGATACTGTCTGACCATGTCCTCTTACAGATCCCAATCTCATACTGCATGCGGCCAACTATGAGTCTTGCCCAGGGATGCTGTGGATATAGGCACATCCTCTTGACTGCCACTCCCCTAAATACATCATGTTTCTCTGACTGTTCTTCTCAAAGAGAGGTAGCTTCTCTGACACCACTTTCCTAAATCCTAATGAGGCATAATTTCTCTTAAAGAGAATGATTAGTTGTAGTCTTTATCCACTCAGGCCGCACACAAAACTTATAGGTTTTAAGTGAAGTCAAGACCATCACTGTCTTTATTTAACTTTCCAAAGAAGTCATAGAATCTCAAGTAACTGTTCTTCCAGTGGCAAGAAATTCAGATAGCACCCCGGTGCAAAGTTTAACCTATTAAGTAGTCCATATTTATGTAAACATACACTATACAACATATACAAGGAAATCAACAATGCATTTCAATACCTCTGTGTTAAAGTTCAATTAAAAACAAAGGTAGCCACATTTCTTTTCACATAACATGAAGAAGGTACAATGTACATACAATGTATATATGGTTTTAAGAAGATTGTCTAATGAAAGAGAAATTAAATGATTACTAAACAATAGCTTTTAGACAGAATAATCCCTCTACTTGTAAATAAGACAGCATTAAGTTTTTGGAGGATAAAACCCCTTATCAGAGTTATACTAGTAGGCAGAAAAACAAGAACAAATGCATTTTCCACATACCTGCTACTATTATATTCAGAAAAAGAAATTCAAAAGTCATTCAAAAAAGAAAAAAAAAGATATTCAGTACACTTGCATTTAAATATCTAACAGATGGTACAGTTATGTCACAAAAATTATATTTCGCTCCTTAATATATACTATTGCAAACTAATAGTCGTACAGTTGTTTGGACAGCTGCAAGGGGCAATTTGTAGAGAAATAGATTTCCACTGGTTACACTTATCTGTCTGCAGTATATGATGCCTTAGTCTCATTCGATAGTGTTAAACGCAGGGCATGTACTCTCCCCATTTGGGCACATGCTGCTGTTGTGCAGTCTTACTCATAAATAGTGATTTATTAATGTCTTATCTATAGCAGTCAGATCTGTCAGCAAATATGTATTTTGTTAGCATTTCCTGGTCTGTCTTGTTTATTTCATAAGATCAGTAACGTGATGAGCTGCAAAAACATTAATGAAGATGACTGGAAGGAGAGCAGACAGTCCTGGTAGCTTTGACTTGTACAACATTCAAGCTGAAGCCATTGACAAAAAGGTACATTAAATTATATAGGTTTTAAATAGTCTTGAGTGTAAGTTCAAGGTGTTGGGAATAAATATCAGCTCCAAAGAATTCAGAACCTAGGAATGGTAACCTAACAAGAAATATATATATATACTCTTTATATGAGGTTAGACAAATGCCCGTACACAACTACCAAGGCACTATTTGACTACAAGAGCAACAAGGGAAGTACAATGTGGTCTAAATATTTGTGGTACAAGTTCTATAACACGAGCTGAGAAGTCCAGGTTAATGAAAGTGCATGTTTCAGTTCCAGAAATCTGTGTGGACGTTAGTGCTCTATGAAATGCAACAGTGTGGCATATGCAATGTGTCATCAAGTAAGTGCAAAACTGACTTGAATTATGATGTACAATTTTTGTTTACTGTCTGTCTATTTGGTTGTGTTTAGGTTAGTGTTCACATAGTCAGTTTAAGGATGAACTGTTGTATTTATTAATTACTGTTGGGGTAGTAAGAATATAGTCTATACAGTGTGTAATCACTCCTGTATGTCGGTGCACATTTTGTACAGTTAGTGGCTAATCTGGGATTGAACGAGATAGCAATCACAACATATTATTTATGGGAACATTTTTAAAAATATGCAATATTTCAGTTCAAAGGAAATTATTTAGTAACAATTTATAAAGTTAGTCAAGAGTAACTGGACATGAAGAATTTAACATAAGTGAACATGTGAAATGAGAGGACTAGGCCTTGGGATAATTGCTTTCCTCTTACATGAGCCTTTTGTATCACAGATGACTGGATTATAGCAGAATAAGAAAGGATTTTATGCCTTCCATTAAACATCACATGCTAAAGCTAACTGATATAAAATAGCTTTGACAATATGTGCAGTTTCTCTCATTTATAAATCTGAGAAAATTGTATCATCTAATGTGAAGTTAGATTCCACATTTAAATGAGGTTTGAGTGATGCCTACGGAAATTTAAGAAGCTTCTTCCTTTTCTTGTTCAAATGCATTTTACTTTGTATGGTTGTATCTTTCCTTGGTTCTTTGCTATTTCATTTTTTATGGGAGCTACATTTGGTCACTGTACCTGATTCATGGATATTTCCTTTTTCTGTTAACAATTCTAATGTTTTTATTTTTATTTTTTACATTATCCCATTTATAGTTGCTTTGCAGCATTCTATACACAGTAAAAATGTGTCATTGACATTCTTATAGTAATGATAAGGATTGCTTTGACTTGTCATTAACAAGGTTAGCGTGACAGACTGCCAAACCTTACCATTACATGATGTAAATTAAATGGACTTGTTTTTGTAGGGGGGCTATATCCTTGACAACCCCCCCCCAAGGACCTCTGCTACCATATCCCCATTACTAACTGAGTTTTGGAGAAAAGAGCACACATTGTTGCCTTTTTCTCTTAGCTTGTGAAGCTTAAAGTTGGTATATCTAGAAATCAGAGTTGTGGGATTGAAGCCTGCATATCCTGGGTACCAGAAGCACTGCTGTCCCCACAGAACCAATGAGTTTTTAATTATTTCTTTAACACTGTGCCAGTCATATACTGATAGCAGGAGAGTAGGAGCAAACAGTTAATGAGTAGCACCTTTATCAACAGTAATGCAAAGTAAATCCTAATGATGCTATGTGAGCTGTAAAAGAAATAGTTTTGGCAACACAGTTTGGTCCACACTGTAGTACATATCATTATCTAAGAATTGTATTTTGTTTCTATCCAGTTCATAATCTACTGTTAAATGGTACTTCTGGATGGAAAATAATTACATGCAATGTTTCTGTTTTAAACATATTTTGTTTAAGAGCTATGCACTGTTTGGCAAATAAATAAATAAGTAAAATAGCACATTGAGACTACCTGGTACGTGATAGTTAAGAAAGCATCTACTCTTATGTCTTGCACTAAGTATGCAAGGACAGCAAGTAGTAATTGCTGGGTAGATGTGCTGGGACTCTGAAACATGTCACATCCAGATTCACAAATGGTTTTGTCCCAACTAAATGTGCCATGCCTTGATCACTGGGTAACAGAAACACTTGAATGTGAATTGTCATGTGTGGACCCAAATTCTCATCAAGACAGAAATCCATTGTAAACACCAGATTGAAATTGTGCAACACTAAGTTTTTACTAAGTTTTTCTGCATAGTTGCCTAGTTTGAGCATTTTCTGGCTTGTTAAACTTGATTTCTGCATTAGTAGCTGTATTTAGAGCACAACCAAAAGCTGTTTACTGAATTTCCTGTTTGCACTTAATTTTAAAATTGTTTTTTCTCAAAACTTGCATATTTTCTGTCTTTGACCTAGCACTCTTGTGTGGGGTCATTTACTGCACTGTTATAACTTGATATTACTTGTGAACTTCTGCTATCTCTGAAAAACAAAACAAAAACAAATCTTGCTTTTTTCCCACTTTTCTGAGATTTAAAAAAGTTCAGTTACAGGCTTGCTGTTCCTGAACTGTTTGTAAGTTTCTGTGAGGCCATTTTTGCTTGGGCTAAGGGAAAGTCTCTCTGTTGATCAGTGGCAGTGAAAAACATTGAGCAGCTCCCCTGCCCCCGTGGGAGTGGTTACTGACTTGAAACTGTAGTTTTATTGACCAGTAGGGGTCATTTCCAAAACTCCTTCATCTTCCTCTCTTAAAACCTAGTTGCCTCATGGGTTTGGCGTCTTTTCAGGCTTGTTGGGTGTTGGTGAAGAACCCACCAAGAGGAGAAAACGCTGAGAGAAGAAGGGAGCCACTTTTGAGATTTTAAGTATTTTTTCTCTGTTTATTTGCTATGTTTTTCTGCATAGTTGCCTAGTTTGAGCATTTTCTGGCTTGTTAAACTTGATTTCTGCATTAGTAGCTGTATTTAGAGCACTACCAAAAGCTGTTTACTGAATTTCCTGTTTGCACTTAATTTTAAATTCGTTTTTTCTCAAAACTTGCATATTTTCTGTCTTTGACCTAGCACTCTTGTGTGGGGTCATTTACTGCACTGTTATAACTTGATATTACTTGTGAACCTCTGCTATCTCTGAAAAAACAAAAACAAAAAAAAATCGTGCTTTTTTCCCACTTTTCTGAGATTTAAAAAAGTTCAGTTACAGGCTTGCTGTTCCTGAACTGTTTGTAAGTTTCTGTGAGGCCATTTTTACTTGGGCTAAGGGAAAGTCTCTCTGTTGATCAGTGGCAGTGAAAAACATTGAGCAGCTCCCTTGCCCCCCATGGAAGTGGTTACTGACTTGAAACTGTAGTTTTATTGACCAGTAGGGGTCATTTCCAAAACTCCTTCATCTTCCTATCTTAAAACCTAGTTGCCTCGTGGGTTTGGCGTCTTTTCAGGCTTGTTGGCTGTTGGTGAAGCACCCACCAAGAGGAGAAAACGCTGAGAGAAGAAGGGAGCCACTGTTGAGATCTTAAGTATTTTTTCTCTGTTTATTTGCTAAGTTTTTCTGCATAGTTGCCTAGTTTGAGCATTTTCTGGCTTGTTAAACTTGATTTCTGCATTAGTAGCTGTATTTCGAGCACAACCAAAAGCTGTTTACTGAATTTCCTGTTTGCACTTAATTTTAAAATAGTTTTTTCTCAAAACTTGCATATTTTCTGTCTTTGACCTAGCACTCTTGTGTGGGGTCATTTACTGCACTGTTACAACTTGATATTACTTGTGAACCTCTGCTATCTCTGAAAAAACAAAACCAAAAAAAATCTTGCTTTTTTCCCACTTTTCTGAGATTTAAAAAAGTTCAGTTACAGGCTTGCTGTTCCTGAACTGTTTGTAAGTTTCTGTGAGGGCATTTTTGCTTGGGCTAAGGGAAAGCCTCTCTGTTGATCAGTGGCAGTGAAAAACATTGAGCAGCTCCCCTGCCCCCCATGGGAGTGGTTATTGACTTGAAACTGTAGTTTTATTGGCCTTATTGGGTCAATTCCTGGCTCTTTCCAGCCCCTGCTATCAAGCACGCTTTAGCATGGAGTTGCCACTACAGCAGCATCGGGCAGCGCCGGTTTAACAAGGTTAATCTGGCTCCATAAAGTCTGTTCTTCATTTTTCCCTTAGAACTGCTCTACTAGTAATCTAAACAGTATATCCCTTAACTAAAAAGCGCAGCACTTGTTCCTAAAAAGCTTTTTTTTTTTTTCTCCAAAAAAAAAAAAAAGCTCAGCACTTGTCTTAAAAGCATCTTCTTTTCAGGCTTAGCACTTCTGTATTATACAAAGTCCCTCACTAGCGAACCCCCCCCCCCAGGAGTACCCACTTCCTTACTAAGTCCTCTCTCATTCAGTTACACCCCAAACTTCTTAATTTCTCTAGCATGTCGAAGGGCCAGATGCTGGCGTCCTCTCCTGTCCAGTTGGTGAATCTGGGAATATTGAGGCAATGTTACAATTGCCTCATGGACACAGACAACCCTCTCCTCCTCCCACATAACACAAATACTTGCAAGAGATGCAGCTATTTAGCCAAACTGGAGGCTGAGCTCTCTCAACTCAGGACTGGCAAGACCAGACAGGAGGAGAAGGCAACTACACACACCACAAAACCAGTCTCACATAAAGCTATCACAACAATGAATCAAACACATAAACACACAAAGACATACTCGGAGGCTCTGAGCAAAATTTACCTAAACAGCAGAGGCCTCCAAAGCAGACACCCAAGCAACCACCACCTCATGACACACCACAGGCAACACATAAAACACAAAATCAGTGTGCAAAGCAGTCACAGCCCTTAAGGCCAAATACAACACCAAACATACTTGTCATAGGTGACTCCATAGTCAGACACACTGATGTCCCACTCACCAGGCTGAACAAGGAGAGGGTCACAGTAAGCTGCCTATCGGGCGCTAGAATCCGCCACATAACACAAGCACTCGGGTCACTCCACAGCAAGTACAAATATGACACAGTCATTGTCCATGCTGGTGTGAACGACCTGAGACGTACCTCCCTGGACTACATGAAAAGAGACATAGAGGAGCTCACTGATTATGTAGTTATGTAGCCCAGGCAGGTATGACTCTGACCCTGAGCAGCATCCTTCCTTCACCAAGAATGATGCCACAACATAGAGACAAGATGATCAGCTTTAACAATTGGCTAAATTTCTGGTGTCATTCAAAGGGGATCCAGTGTCTGTCTGCCTGGGATGACATGCTTGACAAGCCACGCTGCTTCGCAAGGGACGGCTTGCACCTGTCACTCCTGGGATTCCGGATATTGGCTAAGGCTCTTGCCACCCCCATAGTGCCTTTTTTAGGCAAGGCTCAAATTCTAAACCTACCACCCTAGAAAACAAAAATGGGAAGAAACTAAGGGTAATGTGGCTCAATGCCAGAAGTCTAAATCTCAAAATGCATGCACTCGAGGCCCTTCTCAGTATGGAGAACATCGATGTCTGTGCTGTGACTGAAACCTGGTTCAAGGCTCCTGAGAGCACCCCGGCACTATCAGGTTTTACTTCATATCATGCGTTCCGGCCCCAAAACCCGGACCACACCACAAAAGGAGGGGGTGTATCCATATTCATCAAGGATACCCACACCTCCAGGTTGGTGGCAATGCACGATGCATCGGAAACCATCCAGGTGCAATTAACCATAGGCAAAACTGCTAGATCTCTTCATCACAAACATGGGGACAAAATGCTCCACACCGGAAGTATATCCCTCATTGGTGAGATCAGATCATAAACTAATCTCACTGGATATCCACATCCCGCCCCCACCCCAAACAAAAAAGACCACAGTGAAGAACGTCTCTAAAGCAAACTTCACACTACTCAAGACTGGTGTGGTATCCTTCAAGGCCCCCAAGCCAGTGAAAACCACAACCCAAGCTGCGGAAGCCCTTACAAATGCCTTCTACGAGCACCTCCAGGACTGCATGGATCAGGCAATCCCTAATAAAACAAAGACTCTTTCCACCAAGGGCAAACGTCCAGTCTGGTGGACCCCAGCC